>NC_037679.1:12523797-12571040 GCF_003255815.1 Theropithecus gelada | reverse complement strand
TTTTTTTGAGACGGAGTCTCGCTCTGTCACCCAGGCTGGAGTGCAGTGGCCGGATCTCAGCTCACTGCAAGCTCCGCCTCCCGGGTTCACGCCATTCTCCTGCCTCAGCCTCCCGAGTAGCTGGGACTACAGGCGCCTGCCACCTCGCCCGGCTAAGTTTTTGTATTTTTAGTAGAGACAGGGTTTCACTGTGTTAGCCAGGATGGTCTCCATCTCCTGACCTCGTGATCCGCCCGTCTCGGCCTCCCAAAGTGCTGGGATTACAGGCTTGAGCCACCGCGCCTGGCCTTAGTTTTTGTATTTTTAATGGAGACAGTGTTTCACCGTGTTGGTCAGGCTGGTCTCGAACTCCTGACCTCGTGACCCTCGGCCTCCCAAAGTGCTGAGATTACAGGCGCATGCCACTGGGCCCAGCTTCTTTTTTTTTTTTTTTTTTTTGAGAAGGACTATTGCTGTGTCACCTGGGCTGGAGTGCAGTGGTGCGATCTCGGCTCCCTACAACCTCCACCTCCCAGGTTCGAGCCATTCTCCTGCCTCAGCCTCCCAAGTGGCTGGGACTACAGGCACGTGCCACCATGACCGGCTAATTTTTCTATTTTTTGTAGAGATGGGGTTTCACCATGTGGGCCAGGCTGGTCTCGAACTCCTGACCTCAGGTAATCCATCCACTTTGGCCTCTGTCAAAAAAAATTTTTTTGTGAGTGAGGCTCCGTCCGAAAAAATTTAAAAAAATAAAGAACATCCAAAGAGTACTGTTTAGCCTAGATTAGGGGAAACATAAGCTGCCAGGGGGTAATTATAGTAGTTGGGGCCTGCAGGTCCTAGGAAGAAGGAAAGAAAAGGTGCCCAGAAGCAGGCCTTGCCCATCAAAGTATGATGTAGGTTGATTAAGAAAGGAAAAGAAGGCCAGGCGTGGTGGCTCACACCTGTAATCCCACCACTTTGGGAGGCCGAGATGGGTGGATCTCGAGGTCGGGAGTTCAAGACCAGTCTGGCCAACATTAGTGAAACCCCATCTCTACTAAAAAACACCAAAAATTAGCTGGGTGTGGTGGCGGGCGCCTGTAGTCGCAGCTACTCGGGAGGCTGAGACAGGAGAATCAGTTGAACCCAGGAGGCAGAGGTTGCAGTGAGCCAAGATCCCACCATTGTACTCCAGCCTGGGCAACAGAGCGAGACTCCATTTCGAAAAAAAGAAAAAGAAGAACTAGCCCCTGCCTAGGTTGCCTCAGTGGGACTTGAGAACTGACTGGATGTGGATGAGAGCTGAGTCACAGGAAGGGACAAGAACACGCTCCTGGGAAACTCTTGCTCAGTTAAGACACAGCTCAAGCATCCTGTGCTCTGTGAAGCATTCCTGCTCAAGTCTCTCCTGTTACCCCCAGGACAGTGTACAGGACCCCAACAATGTGATGTGCAGGTCTTTGAGCACCTTTAGGGCAGTGATTTTTGTTGTGTTTACCCTTCTTTCCCCAGTGCCCACCACGAGATCCCACCTTTAAAAATAATGTTGAGGCTGGGTGTGGTGTCTCATACTTGTAATCTCAGCACTTTGGGAGTCCTAGGCAGGTGGATCCCTTGAGCCCAGGAGTTCAAGACCAGCCCGGGAAACATGGCAAAACCCTGTCTCTATGAAAAAATACAAAAATTAGCCGGGTGTAGTGGCACGCATCTGTAGTCCCAGCTACTTGGGAGGCTGAGGTGGGAGGATCGCTTCAGCCCAGGAGGTCAAGGATGCTGTGAGCTATGATCACAGCCTGGGTAACAGAACAAGAGCTTATCTCAAAAACAAAAATAATAAACAATTTACTTTGGGAGACCAAGGTGGGCAGATCACGAGGTCAGGAGATCAAGACCATCCTGGCTAACACAGTGAAACCCTGTCTCCACTAAAAATACAAAAAAATTAGCCAGCTGTGGTGGCTGGTGCCTGTAGTCCCAGCTACTTGGGAGGCTGAGGCAGGAGAATGGCATGAACCCGGGAGGCAGAGCTTGCAGTGAGCTGAGACCGTGCCACTGCACTCCAGCCTGGGCAACAGAGCAAGACCCAGTCTCAAAATAAATAAATAAATAAAAATTTTAAAAAATAAACAATTTGCTGGGCGCGGTGGCTCACATCTGTAATCCCAGCACTTTGGGAGGCTGAGGCGGGAGGATCACAAGGTCAGGAGATCGAGAACACGGTGAAACCCCGTCTCTACTAAAAATACAAAAAAAAGGCCAGGCGCGGTGGCTCAAGCCTGTAATCCCAGCACTTTGGGAGGCCGAGACGGGCGGATCACGAGGTCGGGAGATCGAGACCATCCTGGCTAACACGGTGAAACCCCGTCTCTACTAAAAAAAATAAAAAAACTAGTCGGGCGAGGTGGCGGGCGCCTGTAGTCCCAGCTACTCGGGAGGCTGAGGCAGGAGAATGGCGTGAACCCGGGAGGCGGAGCTTGCAGTGAGCTGAGATCCGGCCATTGCACTCCAGCCTGGGCAACAGAGCGAGACTCCGTCTCAAAAAAAAAAAAAAAAAATACAAAAAATACAAAAAAAAAAAATTAGCCGGACGCGGTTGTGGGCGCCTGTAGTCCCAGCTACTCGGGAGGCTGAGCCAGGAGAATGGCGGGAACCCGGGAGGCGGAGCTTGCAGTGAGCCGAGATCGCGCCACTGCACTCCAGCCTGGGCGACAGAGTGAGACTCCGTCTCAAAACAAAACAAACAAAAAAAAACAATTTAAAATGCTGGGTGCAGTGGTTCATGCCTGTAATCTCAGAACTTTGGGAGGCTGAGGAACGAGGACTGCTTGAGCTCAGGAGTTTGAGACCAGCCTGGGCAACATAGCAAGACTTCATCTCTACAAAAAATAAAAAATTACGCCAGATGCGGTGGGCCTGTAATCCCAGCGCTTTGGGAGGCCGAGGTGGGCGAATCACGAGGTCAGGAGATCGAGACCATCCTGGCTAACACAGTGAAAACCCGTCTCTAGGCCAGGCGCAGTGGCTCAAGCCTGTAATCCCAGCACTTTGGGAGGCCGAGACGGGCGGATCACGAGGTCAGGAGATGGAGACCATCCTGGCTAACACAGTGAAACCCCGTCTCTACTAAAAAAAAAAAATACAAAAAACAAACAAACAAAACAAAAACCCGTCTCTACTAAAAATACAAAAAATTAGCCAGGCATGGTGGCGGGTGCCTGTAGTCCCAGCTACTCGGGAGGCTGAGGCAGAAGAATAGCATGAACCCGGGAGGCAGAGCTTGCAGTGAGCGGAGACTGTGCCACTGCACTCCGGCCTGGGTGACAGAGCGAGACTGTGTCTCAAAAAAGAAAAAATAGCTGGGTATGGTGGTCCATGCCTGTGGTCCCACCTATTCAGGAGGCTGGGGTAGGAGGATCACAAGAGCCCAGGGAGGACAAGGCTGCAGTGAGCCATGATCGTGTCATTGCACTCCTGCCTGGACAGAGACTCTGTCTTCAAAAAAAGAAATCAGATAAATAAATAAAAATAAATGTTAGTGGAAGAGAAGAGGGACAAGAGGGTTCCTGGATTACAGGAATAGAGGAAGGCCCAAGGATATGCGTCAGGAAAGCTGACTTTATTCTGTTTCCTGCACACCTACACCGAGTCACTGGTCAGAACTGCTGTGGACTGGATCCCCACAGAAGAATCCAAGGATTCGGCAGGTGGGAAAGGCAGTGATGAGGCAGACAAGACAGCTATGCAATCGCCATGTTTATGTTGGCATGTACATTGATTACACATAAACTGCATATTTACATAGGAGAAAGGGTACAGGCAGGCTGAGGATTCCTGGAACAAGGGCCTTGCTGAACACTGAAGTGGCAGGCACTCCGCTGAGGCCTACAGGGCAGGATGGTAGGGGCAGGAGTTGAAGTACAGTCTTCTGGGCAGAGAGGTGTGCAGCCACATGGACAGCTCTCTGGAAAGGGGTGGCTCTCCTGAGGATGGGCCAGGGCAGCCAGGCGCTGCTGTACGCACTCAGCCGTCAGCCGTGCTTCTGGGTCTGCATCCCAACAGTCTTCTAGGAGCTCCCTCAGCCCATCAGGATCCTGGGAGGAATGACAGGGAGGGAGGGTTGACTCTAGGATCTTGAGTGGGCGCCAGGGTTAAAAGGCATCTTCAGTGTCCATCACTCGCCTGCTTTCAACACCCACTTCTGATCTTTCCTGGAGCCTCCCTCCTTTCCCTCTTGCTGAATTCCAGCCTTCTGAATCTTGTTCCCTATGAAACAGGCTCTGCAAAGGCCTTCTGTACAGCCCACTGTTTCCTCTGAGGAGCTAATATAGGTTGAAAGCTTAATATGCTAATGGGAAATTACTCTCTTTCCTCTCAGAGAGCCAGAGTCTTCTGCAAGTAATGCCCAGTTTCCGTTAGCTAACTTAACACTTGTGCCGTGGAAATTTCAGATCAGGTAGCAGAAGGCACATTCTGTTAAAAAAGTATTTGTGGCCAGGCACGATGGCTCACGCCTGTAATCCCAGCACTTTGGGAGGCCGAGACGGGCGGATCACGAGGTCAGGAGATCGAGGCCATCCTGGCTAACATGGTGACACCCCGTCTCTACTAAAAATACAAAAAATTAGCCGGGCACGTTGGCGGGCACCTGTAGTCCCAGCTACTCGGGAGGCTGAGGTAGTAGAATGGCGTGAACCCAGGAGGCAGAGCTTGCAGTGAGCCGAGATCGTACCACTGCACTCCAACCTGGGTGACAGAGCAAAACTCTGTCTCAAAAAAAAAAAAAAACAGTGTTTGTGCAAAGCCCTGAACTTTCACTGTGAGGCCACTGCTTTCACCCTTTATACCCAGAACTGCCTTTTATTGGGTCACAGCAGAAACATCAATGTATGACAGAATGGGGACTTACTGAACTGATTTTTGGGCTTTACTGTATTAGGAAAGCAGATGGGGCAGAGCTCAGGACAAGAGCAAAGCCAAGGAGGGCATCCTGGAGAAGGGGACTGAGGAACAGGGCTAACTGATGGTAGAGAGGAGAGACAGGCTGGGCAAGGCTAAGCAGGAGGAAGGTGTGTGTCTCAGGTAGATGGAATGGACTGTGTGAGACTTAGGGTGGAAGAGGATGAACTGAGGGGTAGAGCAGGCTT
Source organism: Theropithecus gelada (assembly GCF_003255815.1). Taxonomy (NCBI): domain Eukaryota; kingdom Metazoa; phylum Chordata; class Mammalia; order Primates; family Cercopithecidae; genus Theropithecus; species Theropithecus gelada. The sequence goes on along the minus strand of NC_037679.1, from coordinate 12,565,932 downwards.
GCCCAGTTCCAGCTGAGCATGAACCAAGGAGTGATGGGAGATGAGAGGAGATAGGAGTAGACAGATGCCCTGGCAGAGATGTCCTTGAAGCCCATGCCCAGCCCCCACTCTCCAGGTTCCCAGCCCAACAGCCTAGGCCTCTTACTGTAGCAAAGCAGCGCCAGGTGGATGGGATGTAGGGACGCCTCCTCTCTTGCACTGCCAAGGCCCATAGCTCATCAGAGGTAGGGGTATTGCCCAGTTCTGCCTCATAGGCCAGTTGGAAGGGTGGTGGACTGCTGTCTGGAGGGAGGTAGAGGGGCTGGGTGTCAGTTAGTCCTAGGGGTGCCTACCATATAGAAAAGGCAAGATAGGGAAGAGCAGAGCTTTCTCAGGACCAGGTCAGGTTGGGGTGAACCTAGAATGGGTGAGGGGGAGCCCAGGGGAAGGGACTGTACCACTTATCCTTACCAGGCCTCAAATCTGGGCAGCGGCTCAGTATCTCCCACAGGAGCAGAGCCAAAGAGTAAATATCAGCTCGTCGGAGGGCCATGCCCCAATCCTGTAGGTCCAGAGTCTTGTCCAAGAGCTCTGGTGCCATGTACCTCTGGGTGCCAGCCTGGAGAGCAAGGCACGAAGGGCCAAGAATCATCTCTGTGGCAACCCTCATTGCAGCAATGGTCCATGCAATATCCCCAAACACAGACTCAGCAATGTCCCAAATGCTATAGGTATTGCTACAACTGTTGACACACAATGGCTGCATTGCCATCAGCAGCACCACCATCATCCTGGGCCTCACCAGTTAGCCAGAGAACTCACTTCCATGATGGCAGCTGGGCCTTGTGGTTGAGTAGGGTTCCAGGCAGGGGGCTGAGTGAGGCCAGGGAGCATCAAGGCAAGGCCCAGGTCTCCAATGGCACACGATCCATCTTCCCGAATGAGCACATTCTGGCTGCTCAGATCTCGGTGGGCAATACCTGGTTTATATTGGCCTGTGGGGGAATCAAGGTCGAAGGAACATGGATGTTCTTCCTCCCTCTTTTTTTTTTTTTTGAGACGGAGTCTCGCTCTGTCACCCAGGCCGGAGTGCAGTGGCCGGATCTCAGCTCACTGCAAGCTCCGCCTCCCAGGTTTACGCCATTCTCCTGCCTCAGCCTCCTGAGTAGCTGGGACCACAGGCGCCCGCCACCTCGCCCGGCTAGTTTTTTTTGTATTTTTTAGTAGAGACGGGGTTTCACCGTGTTAGCCAGGATGGTCTCGATCTCCTGACCTCGTGATCCGCCCGTCTCAGCCTCCCAAAGTGCTGGGATTACAGGCTTGAGCCACCGCCCCCGGCCTTTTTTTTTTTTTTTTTTTTTTTTTTGAGTTGGCATCTCGCTCTGTTGCTCAGGCTGGAGTGCAGTGTCGCAATCTCGGCTCACTGCAACCTCCACCTCCCGGGTTCAAGCGATTCTCCTGCCTCTCAGCCTCCCGAGTAGCTGGGACTACAGGCACATGTCACCATGCCTGGCTAATATTTTGTATTTTTAACAGAGACGGGGTTTCACTGTGTTAGCCAGGATGGCCTCGATCTCCTGACCTCATGATCCGCCTGCCTCGGTCTCCCAAAGTGTTGGGATTAAAGGTGTGAGCCACCGCGCCCGGCTCTTCCTCCCCCTTTTGACCCAATCCTTCCCCTCCAAACTAAGGGAGAATCAGAAACATAGCAGTGTGGCTGCCTTGACTTCCTATGCCCAGCTCACCCACCATTCTGCCAGCGCTCCTCATGGAGAAATGCCAGGCCCTGGGCCAGGGACAGTGCCATCCGCAGGGAACTTCCCCAGTCACTGGTGTGCTGGGTCAAGTAGTGGTACAGGGAGCCCTGGGAAAAAACAGAGAGAAAAGGACAGTACACAAAGCTGGAGGTGGCTGATCCATCCCAGGGAGCAGAGATCAATTGACAGTCTTCTCCCTGCATCTCCCCAGCAGACAGACACACCGACGGATGCTGGCCAAGACAATAGGTAGAAGGAGTAAGACTGTGCATCAATTGACATGAAAAATAGTAACTCGAGATCAAGGTTACTAGGCACTTACTGTGGTCCAGGCCCAGTGGATGTGGCCTCCTGTAATCCTTGTGACAACCCTAGGAGGTCGGTCTTCCTGTCACACCCCCATTTAACAGATGAAGAGCTTTTCCTCAGAGAACTAAGGAAACTCGCTTGAAGTCAGTCGGTGAGGCAGGAGTGGAGCTTGAATCCAAGCAGTCTGACTCAAGATCACTTACTAATAACCACCAGCTTATACTGACTCAGAAAATGTGAGGCAAAGACAGTAACAGAGGAGGCAGGGTAAGCTAGTCAGGGGCATCCCTCATGAGCCACCTTGTCTGAGGTGTCAGGCATGTGTACACATAGACAGGCAGAGCCAGTAGATAACAGAGTAGCAGGTGGAGGGCAAGTGGGAATTGGAGGGAAGGGAGCAATAGAACCCCTCATTCGACAAGTGTCATCAAGCACCTTCAGTGGCCATGAGTTGTGTGCAGGCACCAAGATGACTCAGATGAGAAGGTAAGAGATAAAGAATGCAGTAAACCCCAAGATGGGAAAATTAACCGAGTGCCAAGGGGCATAAAGCAAGAATGACTAACACTGCCTGGAGAAGTCAGAGAAATTTAAACAAACAAACAAACAAAAAAACAGTGATTTTTGAGCTGGGCCAGGAGGTATGTGGTCAAAGAGGAGATTTTCCATCATTCAAGATTTCGGAGGTGCAGAAGCTATAGGGGCTGAAAAAGTCCAGGGAAGAGCCACTGCATTTGGGCACTGAAACAGGTGGTGGAGGTTGAACTACTTACAATAGGGCAAAGTGAGTTGTGGGGAGCTCTTCTACGTGGACAGAGACACACACAGTCCTGGTGGAGGGGTAAACAGGAGACAACAGACATGATGATGAGGAGCCAGCTCTAGAGTCACATAGATTCTGGGCAAATGACTTTCCTTTTCTGAGCCCCATGTGGATAATCATTCCTACCTCATAATGTGTTTGCAAAGGGTGTGTTTGGAAATGTTTAAAGTGTGTAGCATGGCCGGGCGGGGTGGCTCACACCTGTAATCCCAGCACTTTGGGAGGCCGAGGCAGGCGGATCACTTGAGGTCAGGAGTTTGAGACCAGCCTGGCCAACATGGTGAAATCCCATATCTACTAAAAATACAAAAATTAGCCAGGAGTAAGTAGTGGCGGCACGCCTGTAATCCCAGCTACTCGGGTGACTGAGGCAGAATTGCTTGAACCCAGGAGGCAGAGGCTGCAGTGAGCTGAGATCGTGCCACTGCATTCTAGCCTGGGCAACAGAATGAGACTCTGTCAAAAAAAAAAAAAAAAAAAGTGGGTAGTGTAATGCCTAGCAGGAAGCAGATGGGAAATGGTATGAAAGCTTTAAAAGTACCAAATCTTTAGCAGGCCCATAGGGCCTGGTGTGGCTGGCCTCTGCCTACCTTTTCCTCTTCTTTTTGCTCATTGCTCTCCCCTTCAAGTCACATCTTATTATTCTTATAATTCAGTGGCCCTCTCTTCTAGCACTTAGCACACTTGACATTTGACACTTGTGTTTACTTGATCCATTTCTGTCTCCCCTGCTAGTCTATAAAATCTGTAAAGGCAGGGATTGTGTTTTTTCTGGCCTCTAGCATAGTGTCTGACATATAGTTCATAATTATTTGTTGAATGAATATATGAATGAGTTTGGAGGGTTGTGCATGAAGGTATTTCTTTAACATTGGTTTTTTTTTTTTGAGATGGAGTCTTGCTTTGTCACCCAGGCTGGAGTGCAGTGGCGCGATCTCCACTCACTGCAAGCTCTGCTTCATGGGTTCACACCATTCTCCTGCCTCAGCCTCCCGTGTAGCTGGGCCCCTGCTGGTACTGGCGCCCGCCACCACGCCCGGCTAATTTTCTTAAATGTATTTTTAGTAGAGACGAGGTGTCACCGTGTTAGCCAAGATGGTCTCGAACTCCTGACCTCGTGATCTGCCCGTCTCGGCCTCCCAAAGTGCTGGGATTACAAGCGTGAGCCACCGTGCCCGGCCAACATTTTTTTTTTTTTTTTTTTTTTTGGCTGGGCACAGTGGCTCATGCCTGTAATCCCAGCACTTTGTGGGGCTGAGATGGGTGGATCACTTGAGGTCAGGAGTTCGAAACGAGCCTGGCCAACATGGTGAAACCCCGTCTCTACTAAAAATGCAAAGATTAGCCAGGCGTGGTGACAGGCACCTGTAATCCCAGCTACTGGTGAGGCTTAGGGAGGAGAATTGCTTGAACCCAGGAGGCAGAGGTTGCAGTGAGCCAAGCTATGCCACTGCACTCCAGTCTGGGCAACAGAGCAAGGCTCTGCCCCCCTCACAAAATAAAATAAAATAAAATAAAATAAATATATAAACATGTATTGTTTTTGTAATAAAAAATAAAAATAAATAAAAATTATTATTATTTTGAGACGGGGCTTACTCTGTCACCTAGGCTGGAGTGCAGTGGCACAATCTTGGCCCACTGCCAGTCTTGACCTTCCCAGGCTCAGGTACTCCTTCCACCTCAGCCTCCCAAGTAGCTGGGACCGCAGGCACGTGCCATCACACCCAGCCAATTTTTTCTTTTTTGTAGAGGTGGGGTTTCACAGTGTTGCCCAGACTGTTCTTGAATCCCTGAATTCCTGGGTTCAAGCAATCCTCCCAAGTTGGCCTCCCAAAGTGCTGGGATTACAGGCGTGTGCCACCGTGCCCAGCTTGTTACTATTTTTTGAGATGGTCTCACTCTGTCTCCCAGGCTGGAGTGCAGTGGGATGCTCACGGCTCACTGCAGCCTCAACCTCCTATGCTCAAGCGATCTTTCCACCTCAGCCCCCTGAGTAGCTGGGACTATAGGTGTGCACTGCCATGCTGAGCTAATTTTGCAGTGATAGGGTTTCCTCATGTTGCCTAGGCTAGTCTTGAGCTCCTGGGCTTAGGCGATCCACCCACCTTGGCCTCTCAAAGTCCTGGGATAACAGGCGTGGGCCACCTCACCTGGCCATTTTTAATGTCTTAGAAAAGAGAAAATCGAAAGCAGAAGCATCAACAAGGCCCAGCTGCCATGTAGCCCCCACCTCCATACATACACACAGGCACACACACACATATATACTCCTTGGTGCTCACCTTGGGATGCAGTTCCAGTACCAGCAGGGGCCCAGAGAGCATGGGGCCAGGGCCCCCCCAGCTGGCGGTGATAAATCGGACAATGTGGTCGTGCTGTAGGCCTGGAAGTTCGTACAATGCTCTCTCAGCTTGGAACTGAGCCACAGACCTCGGTGGAAAGGCCTTGATGGCAACCAGTTTGCCTTGCAGCTGCCCGGCCCAAACCACTGCATGACCTCCTTCCCGGATTACCTGGTAGGGACACTGTGCTGAGTGTGGGCCTCTGAGCTATAATAGGGCCAGGCTTCCTCCCCAGCACAACCTCCAGGAGTGCCCAGAGGATCCCTTCTCTCCCTCCCTGGGGCACCTGGGAGAAGCACAGCTCGGGCAGCTCCTGCAGCTCCACACTCCAGTCCCTGCCCAAGTCTGGCCCTGGCTTTGGCACTGGTTCACTTCGCACTCTGTAGTTCTTTCGCTGTAGCAGGGCTGGAACAGAGAAGAGACTTAGGTTCAGGGTGCACATGCATGGGGACAGGAAAAGGGACTCTATGGAAAGGGAGCTTTGTGAGAGGTCATGGGAGTCTGGGAATCAGGCTATAGAGATCCCAAGACCATGGGGTCAGGGGTGCCTGGAGAGGGATCAGAGCTCTGGGGACAATGTCTTGGGGTCACAAGGGAGGGATGGGGTGGATTAGTACCCAAGATGATGCTGCCCAGCAGCAGCAGGAGGAGGAGGAACAGCCCCAGCAGCACCAGTGCCATCCAGATGGACTCACCTGGACATCAAGGCAAGAATGCAGGCTGGCAAGCACTGACCCAAACCTGCTCTCTGCTGTTCCCCTCCTGAGAGCTTGCTTCTCAACCCACCCCCACCCTGGTCACAAGACCCCTTATCTCCCAGTCACCAGGGCAACCAACTTCCCAAGGCCAGGAGGAGGAAAGTGTGGGGTGGGAGTAGGGTGAGAACTGGCCCTGGTTCCACCTCTCATCCTAACCTGGGCCCAGCCCCCACCAGCCTTCAGTACCCTTGGGTGGCTACCTGGGGCAGCCTGGGGACCCTGGGAGCCAGGAGTCCCAGGGCTCCCTGGAGGAGGCAGATGGCTGTAATTGGCATTGCAGAAGTCAGTGCCACAGGAGCAGGTGAAGAGAGTGGAGCCAGGGCTGGGGTGGGCTCGGGGACTTGGGTCACAGTGGAGGGACTCACAGCCTGGCTCATCACTGTCTCGGCATCCTGATGGGGTGGGATTAGGGGAAGAGGAGAGAAAGGGGGAAAAGGGAGAAAGCACAATGGCGTGTGGAAACAGAGGATAAATCCCTTCTCTATCAGAGGCATCCCTTCCATCTCTCATGGGCTTTTCTTTCCCACCACATGTTCTATTTCTCCCCTTCCCTCTTGGTTGCCACCCACACCCCAGGATGTGTCTGTCTCCCACCTTAGCTATCACCTGCCATATACTTTGCCATTCACCTTGCATTTCCACCTGTGCCCGGTCTTGGGTCAGGTTCCAGATCCCAAAGCAGCAGCGGCTGTAGAGGCAGCGGATAGCTCTAGGGAGCTCTGGGCCTGTATCTAGCAGCTCTCCCAGTGTCTTTGTGCTTCCCTGCACTCCAGGGGCCTCAAAGAACACACAAGTTCGCCTGTTTGGGGGTGCTGAGGCCCAGGGTGGGGAAAGGAAAGGATTCGAGATAGGAGTGAATGCAGAGGCAAAAAAGTGGCCAAAAGAACAGACAAAACATGTTCCACATCCCAGCGTCAGTATGGTAAAGCCACAGGAGGAAGCAGGGTCAGCAGAGGGCTGGAACCTGAGCCCCACCATGGGGACACATGGCTCTGTCCTTCACCCTCACTCACCCAGCCCACTCACCACTCTTCCAAAGGGGTGGCTCTTGCTTCAAGCGCCCCTTTCCCTCACGGGATGGATGGAAAGACCCTTCCCCTCCCTGTAGACGCTTACCTTCCACAGCTGTGGGAAGTAATGCCCAAAGCCCCAGAGACCCTAGCATCTTGCTGGAGGATGGCAGCAGCAGAAGGAGGAGAGCATGAGCCAGCACAGCTGCCCCTGGCCAAAGCTTTCTTCAGATACAGGGCATCCTGGGGCTTCTGATCCCTCAGTCCCCAACTCCGCCCCCCTCATTCTATCCCAGCCTCTGTGGGGGAGAAGGCTGCTGTGGGGGAGAGGGTGGGTGTGGGGAAAGCAGGGAAAGAAAGGGAGGAGCAGAGAACCAATCTCATATCCTCTTCTCTTCTGCAACCTCCTCTTTGCTCTGCATAGTGGGAGGAGGGGACCTTGCAGGCCCAGCTGAGAACCCAGTGATGCCTAATTTCAAATCTTTGCCCTTTCCTGACCTTGGAAGAAGATGCTGGACTCTGTTGACTCTTCTCAGGAGGAAACTAAGGTGAGGTCAAATGCTTAGAGCCATTCAGCTCTGCCCAAGATCCCTTCTAGCCTAAGATCCCTTTATATTCAGGGTTCATATCTGCAGCTGCTTGGGCAGAGGAAGGCCTCACAGCCCATATTAGAGGTTACCTTGTTTTCCAACTTAAGAATCAGAAAGTACATAAAACTTACCTGAATTAAAAAAAAAACACATTGAAAACAGTAACAATGGTAAATTTTGCTGTGTGGATTTCACTTAAAAAAAAAATCACATTGGTTCACAGGCTGAACAAATAACCATTATTAAGGAGGTGACAAAGTTCTTATCAAGCACCTACTATATTCTGGGTCACAGCTAGAGCTATGCATTTTACAATCGTCTCATCTAATTCTCCCCTGAAATATTTATTATTATTATTATTATTTTATTTATTTTTTGAGACTGAGTCTTGCTCTGTCACCAGGCAGGAGTGCAGTGGTGCCATCTTGGCTCACTGAAACCTCCCACTCCCTGGTTCAAGCGATTCTCCTGCCTGGGCCTCCCCAGTAGCTGGGACTACAGGCACACGCCACCATGCCCAGCTAATGTTTGTATTTTTAGTAGAGACAGGGTTTCACCATGTTGGCCAGGATAGTCTCAATCTCGTGACCTCGTGATCTGCCCGCTTCAGCCTCCCAAAGTGCTGGGATTACAGGTGTGAGCCACTGTGCCTGGCCTATTATTTTTATTATTTCCACTTTATAGGTAAGAAAATTGAGCTTAGGTAAGTCGCCCAAAGTCATTCAGCTAGGAAATAGCAAAGCTGGAATTTGAACTTAGGCAGGTCTGACTCCAAAGTCCAGGTTCTATTTTTTTTTTTTTTTTTTTTGAGACGGAGTCTTGCTCTGTCACCCAGGCTGGGGTGCAGTGGCGGGATCTCGGCTCACTGCAAGCTCCGCCTCCCAGGTTCATGCCATTCTCCTGCCTCAGTCTCCTGAGTAGCTGGGACTACAGGCGCCCGCCACCTCGCCCGGCTAGTTTTTTTGTATTTTTTTAGTAGAGACGGGGTTTCACCGCATTAGCCAGGATGGTATCGATCTCCTGACCTCGTGATCCACCCGTCTCGGCCTCCCAAAGTGCGGGGATTACAGGCTTGAGCCACCGCGCCCGGCCTATTCTTTTTTAAAAATTATTATTTTTGTACTTTTAGCAGAGACGGGGTTTCACCATGTCACCATGTTGGCCAGGATGGGGTTGATCTTTTTTTTTTTTTTTTTTTTTTTAGACGGAGTCTCGTTCTGTCGCCCAGGCTGGAGTGCAGTGGCGCGATCTCGGCTTACTGTAAGCTCCACCTCCCAGGTTCACGCCATTCTCCTGCCTCAGCCTCCCGAGTAGCTGTGACTACAGGTGCCCACCACCACACCGGGCTAATTTTTTGTATTTTTAGTAGAGACGGGGTTTCTCCCTGTTAGCCAGGATGATCTCAATCTCCTGACCTCGTGATCCACCCGCCTCGGCTCCCAAAGTTCTGGGATTACAGGCGTGAGCCACCGCTCCCGGCCTATGGGGTCGATCTCAACCTCGTGATCCCTCCGCCTTGGCCTCCCAAAGTGCTGGGATTGCAGGCGTGAGCCACCCCACCAGGCCGGCTGTATTCTTTGTATTACACCATACTGCCTGAAAGACGTACAAAATTCAACAATGAAAAAAAAAATAATGACTTAGTACTATACTTGGACATTTGAATTTAAATTGAGAAAATATGCATCATTACCTGCCAACATGCTACCAACTAAAAAGGGAGAATACAGTTCAAACTATCACCACCAGAGGTCAGCAGAGGAGAAATTCCCTGCTGCGGTGAGAGGGCCAAAGTACCTCCTCTGGTGACTAATACATATAGTACACCTCCTACATTTACTAAGCTGCAGGAACTATAAAATGTAAAGGGCGGGCACAGGATGTGAAGAATTTCAGCATGGAGGTGGGAGAGGGCTATGGCTTGTTCTGCAATAGAGGCAGAGGAGTCCAACTCCACCAGACTCTTTCCCAGAGTAATAAACAACAGAAATAGGTAATCACTTCCACCCCTGTGAGCCACTGGCTCATTGAGAATTAGAGTCAGAGGGGACTTGTTCTCTGTTTCCCTAGCTTTCTGTCGCCCTAGTGGCTGCCTGGAAACCCTTTCTTGGAATGATGGGGCTTAGACCAAGGATGATAGTCCCGAGTACTGACTTTTCTTTTTTTGAGACGAAGCCTCACTCTGTCACCCAGGCTGGAGTGCAGTGGCGCGATCTCGGCTTACTGCAACCTCTGCCTCCCGGGTTCAAGCGATTCTCCTGCCTCAGCCTCCTGAGTGCTGGGACTACAGGCGCCCACCACCACGCCCGGCTAATTTTTGTATTTTTAGTAGGGACGGGGTTTTACCATGTTGGCCAGGCTGGTCTCAAACTCCTGACCTCAGGTAATCCACCCGCCTGGGCCTCCCAAAGTGCTGGGATTACAGGCAGGAGCCACTGTGCCCAGCTTGAGTACTGACTTTTTGATTCTGGGGTCTTTCTTCTGGGGAACCTGCATCAAAGGAAGAGATAGTAAAAGTTCCAGTAGTCGTGTAACAGCAGCGGGAGGAATGACCAGGGATACAGATAGCCGCCCATCCTTCCTTGGGCCCTTCCAGGAGTCTGCAGGACCTTGCCAGTGAGGTGGAATGTTGTGCTTCCAGCTACTTTTCTTCACTGGCTCCCAGATCAGATAAGTCTGGGGTGGTGCGTGTGGTGGGGGGTGAGGGGAGATTTGAAGGTGAAATAGCTTCCTGTGTCTGGAATGTCTCAGGAGACTATCTCCTCCAGAGTGGGAGCAGGGTAAGGATCAGGCAGAAAGGCAGTCTCCTCACCCAAAGCTTTGGATAACTAATTCTTTCCAAGACAGAAACATTCCAGTCAGGTTTATGGGAACTATACCTGCTCTGGGTTGTTAGGTTTTAGAGTTAAGATGGTGATAGAGGCTGGGCGCTGTGGTTCATGTCTGTAATCCCAGTACTTTGGGAGGCCAGAAGTTTGAAACTAGCCTGGGCAACATGGTGAGACCCCCATCTATATTATTTTTTATTTATTTATTTATTTTTTTTTTTTTGAGACGGAGTCTCGCTGTGTCTCCCGAGCTGGAGTGCAGTGGCCGTATCTCAGCTCACTGCAAGCTCTGCCTCCCGGGTTCACGCCATTCTCCTGCCTCAGCCTCCCGAGTAGCTGGGACTACAGGCACCCGCCACCTCGCCCGGCTAGTTTTTTGTATTTTTTAGTAGAGACGGGGTTTCTCCATGTTCGCCAGGATGGTCTCGATCTCCTGACCTCGTGATCCGCCCGTCTCGGCCTCCCAAAGTGCTGGGATTACAGGCTTGAGCCACCGTGCCCGGCCCCCCCATCTATATTATTAAAGAAAAAAAAAAAAAGCATTTCCTTTTTTTTGAGACGGAGTCTCACTCTGTCACTCAGGCTGGAGTAAATTGGTGCAATCTCCGCTTACTGCAACCTCTGCCTCCTGGGTTCAAGCAATTCTCCTGCCTCAGCCTCCCAAGTAGCTAGGATTACAGATGCCTTCCACCACGTCTGGCTAATTTTTTGTATTTTTAGTAGAGATGGGGTTTCACCATGTTGGCCAGGCTGGTTTCAAACTCCTGATCTCAGGTCATCCACCGCCTAGGCCTTCCAAAGTGCTGGGATTACAGGCGTGAGCCACTCCACCAGGCCAAAAAAAAACGTATTTCATTAAGTGCTGGGCCTACAAAGATAGAGATGTGATTACTGCCCTCTGGGAACTCATAGTGTAGAAATGCAGGCAGATATATGGACAAGCAACCAGAAAACTGTGTTTCCTACTAGGGGCATGAGCAAAGAGCTATACAAATAGATCAAGTAAGCTAATTCTGCCTAGGGCATAGAAGAAAGGTGCCCAGAGAGTTTCACAGAGAAGGGGATATTTAAATAGTCCCAAAGGTAAACACAATGGTAAGAGAACAGTTGTTCTAAGCAAAGGGAATGGCAAGAGTAAAAGCACAGAGAAGTAAACACAAAGCCTTGTGTGTTAGAGGTGGAAGGAGTGAGGAGGAAGCAATATGAGATATGAGACAGAAAATCACCTCAGAGAGAGATGGACCAAATTGGAAAGGTTTTCAATTCTGTATCAGGGAGCTTAGACTTTCCCAAAAAGCAAAATATTTTAGGCAGGGGCCTGGTGGCAATTGGAAGATGGATGACTACTGGGGTTTGGAGAGATCAGTTGCAAGACCTAAGCAGTAAACAAAGTGAGTACTGAGACAGTGGAAATGAAAATAAAAGAGGAGGCCGGTGCGGTGGCTCACGCCTGTAATCCCAGCACTTTGGGAGGTCAAGATGGGCAGATCTCGAGGTCAAGAGATCAAGCCCATCCTGGCCAACATGCTGAAACCCCGTCTCTACTAAAAATACAAAAATTAACCGGGCGTGGTGGCGCGTGCCTGTAATCCCAGCCACTCAGGAGGCTGAGGCAGGACAATCGCTTGAATCCAGGAGGCAGAGGTTGCAGTGAGCCAAGATCACGCCACTGCACTCCAGCCTGGAGACAGAGCGAGACTCCATCTCAAAAAAAAAAAGAGGAAAAATTTGATATATATTGTATAGGTAATGTTGACAGGATTGGTAATCAAATGAATATTAGTAGGTGAAAGGGAGAACTAAAAGATGATTCTGAGGTTTCAAGTGTGAGTGATCAAAGAGCGGTGAAAGACAAAGAATTATTTCCCCTTCTACCATGTTGAATTTATCTGGAGGACATCCAGATGAAAATGTCTAGCAAGCAGACTTCCAGGTCAAGAGAAAAGTTAGGGCTTATGATTTGGGAGTCATCAACGTGGACATAATCTAATGTTAGAGTGGATGGGACTTGTTTAAGGGGGAAAAAGGTAGAGAAAGGAAAGGACACAAGACAGGGAACACAAATACTAAAGAGACACAGGAAGAAGTGGCTATGAAGGAGACTAAAAAATACAGAAATGTGCCGCGCACGGCAGCTCACACCTGTAATCCCAGCACTTTGGGATGCTGAGGCAGGCAGATCACCTGAGGTCAGGAGTTCGAGACCAGCCTGGCCAACACGATGAAACCTTGTCTCTACTAAAAATACAAAAATTAGCTGGGCATGGCGGCGGGTGCCTGTAATCCCAGCTACTCAGGAGGCTGGGGCAGGAGAATTGCTTGAACCCAGGAGACAGAGGTTGCAGTGAGCCAAGATCATGCCACTGCACTCCAGCCTGGGTGACAGAGTGAGACTCTGGCTCAAAAAAAAAAAAAAAAAAAGAAAAAGAAATGTTGAAGGAGAACCAAGAGTGTATCAGTGTCACATTCTATGGGAAGAAAGCTCCAAGATATAGTAGTCAAAAGTAGCACATTGAAGCAGTGAGGTCTAAGAGGTTAATGACTGAAAGATCACCAGAGCTGGCATCCAGATGGTTGACGCTATTGGGAAATTTTCTGGTAAATGATGGATGCTGAACAAAGTAGCCTGGCCCAGGTACAGTGGTTCATGCCTGTAATCCTAGCACTTTGGAAGGCCGAGGCAGATGTGAATCACTTGAGCTCATGAGTTCCAGACCAGCCTGGGCAACATGGCGAAACTCTGTCTCTACAAAAAATACAAAAATTAGTCGGGTGTAGGCCGGGCACGGTGGCTCACGCCTGTAATCCCAGCACTTTGGCAAGCCGAGGCGGGCGGATCATGAGGTCAGGAGATCGAGACCATCCTGGCTAACATGGTGAAACCCCGTCTCTACTAAAAATACAAAAAATTAGCCGGGCATGGTGGTGGGCACCTGTAGTCCCAGCTACTCGGGTGGCTGAGGCAGGAGAATGGCATGAACCCGGGAGGCGGAGCTTGCAGTGAGCCGAGATCCCGCCACTGCACTCCAGCCTGGGCGACAGAGTGAGGTTCCATCTCAAAAAAAAAGAGAAAAAAATTAGTCGGGTGTGATGGTGCGCACCTGTAGTCCCAACTACTTGGGAGGCTGAGGTGGGAGGATAGCTTGAGCTTAGGGGATGGAGGTTGCAGTGAGGCAAGATGAGTGATGCCACTGCACTCCAGCCTGGGTGATAGAACTAGACCTTGTCTCGGAAAAAACAAACAAACAAACAAACAAACAAACAAAAAACAGGCCAGGCACAGTGGCTAACGCCTGTAATCCCTGCACTTTGGGAGGCCGAGGCAGGCAGGAACACCTGAGGTCAGGAGTTCAAGACCAGCCTGGCCAACATTGTGAAACCCCATTTCTATTAAAAATACAAAAATTGGCCGGGCGCGTGGCTCACGCCTGTAATCCCAGCACTTTGGGAGGCCGAGACGGGCGGATCACGAGGTCAGGAGATCGAGACCATCCTGGCTAACACGGTGAAACCCCGTCTCTACTAAAAATACAAAAAACTAGCCGAGCGAGGTGGCAGGCGCCTGTAGTCCCAGCTACTCGGGAGGCTGAGGCAGGAGAATGGCGTGAACCCGGGAGGCGGAGCTTGCAGTGAGCTGAGATCCGGCCACTGCACTCCAGCCTGGGCGACAGAGCGAGACTCCGTCTCAAAAAAAAAAAAAAAAAAAAAAAAATACAAAAATTAGCCAGGCATGGTGGTGTGTGCCTGTAATTCCAGCTACTCGGAAGGCGGAAACAGAAGAATTGCTTGAACCCGGGAGGTGGAGGTTGCAGTGAGCTGAGATCGTGCCACTGCACTCCAGCCTGAGTGACAGAGCAAGACTCCATCCCAAAAAACAAAAACAAAAAAACAAAAGCAAACCCACAAAGTAGCCTGAGGATTGAATAAAGGAAGAGAAAAATGAGTGTAAACTACTTTCACTAACTTTGGAAATGGAAAAAACTAATCAGTAGCTTGAAGAGGAAGCTGAGGTTTTTCAAAATGGGGGAAGGGGGAATACTTGAACATGCTTTTTTTTTTTTTTTTTTTTTTGGAGACAGCTCTGTTGCCCAGGCAATATGTAATGGCGCGATCTTGGCTCACTGCAACCTCGATCTCCCGGTTCAAGCAATTCTCCTCCCTCAGCCTCCAAGTAGCTGTGATTACAGGTGCCAGCTCCCACGCCCTGCTACGTTTTTGTATTTTTAATAGAGACAGTGTTTCGCCATGTTGGCCAGCCTAGTCTCAAACTCCTGATATCAGGTAATCCACCCAGCTCAGCCTCCCAAAGTGCTGGGATCACAGGGGTGAGCCACCGCGCCCGGCCAGAACATGCTTATAGGCTGACAAAAGGTAACAATGGCTGTAGCTGGGAAAATTTGAGCAACAAAATAGTATTGGATTATAATCTATGTATAAAATAAATACACATTAACACATACTAATATAAATTGACTAAACGAGGGAGAAGAGACAAACCTTCCTTTCTTACAGAATTCCACCATAAGCTTGGGAAGCTAGGAGGAAAAACAATCCAGATAATAGATGTAGATATCACCCTCTAGGAGGTAAGGTCGTAAGTGTTAACAATGGGGAAAACACCAGACAAACCCAGATGGGGGGATATTCTACAGGATATCTGGCCAATACTCCCGAAGACTGTCAAGGTCATGAAAAAAAGGGAAAGACTGAGAAACTCTGAGCCGACTGGGGAGACATGACGAGTAAATGCTATGTGGTACCCTGGGATGGAGCCTGGAACAGAAAGAACACATCAATGGAAAAACTAATGAAACCCATAGTCTGGAGTTTAGCTAATGTAATGTACCAATGTCAGTTTCTTTTTTTTTTGAGACGGAGTCTCGCTCTGTCGCCCAGGCTGGAGTGCAGTGGCGTGATCTCAGCTCACTGCAAGCTCCGCCTCCTGGGTTCACGCCATTCTCCTGCCTCTGCCTCCCGAGTAGCTGCAACTACAGGCGCCCGCCACCACGCCCGGCTAATTTTTTGTATTTTTAGTAGAGACGGGGTTTCACCATGTTAGCCAGGATGGTCTCCATCTCTGGAGCTTGTGATCTGCCCACCTTGGCCTCCCAAAGTGCAGGGATTACAGGCGTGAGCCACAGCGCCAGCCCCAATGTCAGTTTGTTTCTTAATTTTGACAATGTACCACGGTAATATGTTAACAATGAGAGAAACAGGGTAAGGATTATACGGAAACTGTGTTCTAGCTTTGCAACTTTTCTGTAAATCTAAAATTATTCCAAAATAAAAAAGCATATGGGAAAAAAAATAAAGTTAGTGCTGCCTGTTTGTCTTGGTCCTCCACATTTCCATGCAGTTGTGGCACATTGATCTGATCATGAAAACATTTACCCAGGAGTTAAGTGTAGGGCAACTGCACTGATTAACATGTATGGAGCACAACACAGTATAGCTGTAAACCTTTGTTAGGTTCAGAGTATGAAGTTATAAACGTACACTCTCCCCATTCCCAACCCTCCTCAATACACCAGAGACATGGCTTTTTATTAAAAAACTTTTTAATTGGTTTACAAAGGAGGCTACAGACTACATTGAAACTAACCTTTGTACAAAAGGCCAAAAAAAAAAAAAAAAAAAAAAAAGTCCCAAAACACCAAGAGACAAAAGGTAGGAGGAAAAACAAGAAAGATACAAAAGGAGCAGGAAGAAACTTACTTAGGGACAAGATTAGCATCATACACACCTAAGAGTAGGGGGTGAGGGGGAAGAGCAAGATGAGAGAGCATTTAAAAGCATTTACCCACACAGCCCTGGTGATAATTGGATTGGAATCAACAACAAACACAGCATGAGATTATTAAGAGGTTTTAAAAGGCAACAGTGGTGTGGACTGGTTATTGCCAGTGTTGAGAAATAAACTTGGGTTTTTAGGCACCAGAGACTGGAGCACCACCCCTCCCTTCCAGAGGATGACAGACTTAGGAAGAGGAAGCAGGCCCTGGGGCAGCTGCCACTGGTGTGTGTAGATGTCTCCTCAGGTCAATCTCAGCGTATCTTCCCCAAAGTCTTTGTGCCCTAGACTCTAGGTAAGGGCTATGGGATTTCACTGGGAGTAAGGGATGATCAGAAATATGAAGACCTGCCTTTGTCCACAATGGTCAAGAGCAGTTACCGGGAAACTGGAGCACTGAGTAGACAGAGCCCATATCCCTGGGGAAAAGGCACAGTGTAATTCCTGAAGGCAAGATATGGGAAAGCACACATCCCAGTAGAGGTATCAACAAACTCCTCACTACTTGCAGCCCTAGTCTAATCCCATTTGTTAGGTTTTTTTTTTTTTTTTCCCTGATAATTTAGCTAGGACTTAAGGCAGTTGAGGGGCAGATCATCATACCTCTACTCTCTTAGCAGAAACAAGGAAGACTGGGGCTGTTTGATAATGAGGAAGGGGAAAATGGGACAAAATACTCCCCTTTTCAAATGAACACTGTGGAGAAAATCTTTCTGGGTTTGGGGAAGTCAGAGTGAAGACTTAGGGGAGTAATAAAGCCAGGGATCCCCCTTCTTTTCCTTTCCCTGCCTTGGATCTAAGGCAAGTGAGCCAAATTTGGAAGAGGGAGTAGGAATTTAAGCTTAAGACTGCTTAATGTCTTCCTGGGGGCTGGTGTTTTGGGAAGGCAGACAAAGAGAAACAGGTCAACCTCAAAGCTGGTCTGCTCATCCTCCTAGAAGAGGTCTGGTATCTATGGAGTAGAGCCAAGAGAGGCACCACAGAGAGCACAGTCTCCCAAACAGAAGTAATAACCGGCTCATATTTTATCAGCAGTTTTCAAAAGCAATGTTTTCCGGGGTTGGAGAAGTGCCATATCTTCCTCCCTTTCCCCAAAGCTACTGCTGTGACCTTTCATCCTTGTACGTAAGTTACTGGCTCTCTTCTAAGGGAGATAAATTCCAAGATTTCACATTTTCCCTCTCAACCCCAAGAGGCTACCCAGCTTCAGTGAGGGGGAAGGAGAGCTATGCAAAGGGCCCCCCATTTGAGGCAGCTAGACTGTCCCTATTTCCTTGGTACCTGATCTCCGAAATTCTTGATCTGATCCCAAGGTCCAAAAGGCATCAGGGTACTTACAACTGAAAACTTCAAGCAAGTAGCACCAGGGCTCCCCCTAAGCATAATAGGGGCCTGATTAGCACCCCCAGAAGAACCCCTCAAAAAGTATATAAATTTATTGCGTCCTAGCAAAGATCTGCAGCTTCCAGTATTCACAAAACGTGAAGATATCAACAATACAAAATATACTTTGAAAGTCAAACACCTGCAGTTCATAGTGCTTTTTTAGATTTGTTAAAAAAAAATACAATGCTTAGTTTCCTATAAAGGATACACAAAAGCAAAAAATATATATGTATATAGTAGAAATAAATCAGCCATAGTAATTTACAGCTTTTGTCTCCAAACCTCCCCTAATCATAATCTATCCCACACTTCAATATATACTTTCTGGAATCAAAGGTTCAATTTATTCTGAACCAGGCTGAGAAATATCCATTAAATTGCATTCTGTGTAGCACCCACAGAGTGCCAGTTGGGAAGTTCCTGAAGGAAGATGGTGTGGGTTGTTACTGTTCTGGGTAAAAAGTGAGACAGTCAAATGATATGCAAATGAATATAAATGGGCAACCTGAAAACCTGAAAGGATGAGGGAATAAGTGTTGTACTATCTCACCACTCTTCTGGGCATCCCCTGCCCTGCAAGATTGGTCATCTAAAAAATTAATTTAAAAAACTCATTCAAAAAAATGAAAAAAAACTTACGAAAAAATTTCAGAATCAATATGCATGTCAGTTACATTAATTTTTGTTAGCCAAAAAGTTCAGGGAAACGGGGTTTTTCTGTAATGAGCTCCTGACTCAAGGAATGTAGGCTCCTAACTTCCTGTGGAAAAGACTGAGTGGCTCACTACTGCTGGGAGACAAAAGAAGCTGCTTCTGTTTTGAGGCCAAACAAGATACTGGATCTGGAGCTTCCTTGGTGAGAAGAGAACAGGGCAAGTGGAAATAATTAGATATAAATTCACTCATGGTAATGCTAATGAAGAGGGTTGAGGGTAAACCAGCAGCTTTCCATTCAAGAGAGAAATACCATCAAATTACCTTCTAAAAGCTTATATCCTCACTATCATTACACTAGTTTATATCTAGTAATTTCATACTGGAGAAGATTCCATTCCTTGAAATGCACTAGCAAAATACTGTGCACTTCAGTGAGTTATCCTGCCCCTTTCCTCCAAAAGATGCCAAAGTACATGATTACAGACATAAAATAACAGGTTCCGAGTTCTGCCTTTCAGTGAGAATAAAGGGTATGATAGTGGCTGTGCATGGATGACTTGTATCTCAGCATTAATAGAATTTGATCTGGGGAAAGTTTCTTGTCATAGTTCCTGAGTTGAAAACAGAATTACATCTGTGGAGAAAGGACCAAATGGAATGAACTATTGTTTAGAGTATTAAGTTATTATATTTCAGGTTAAACAACACACTTACCCAAAACTTAATTTGGATGGATTTTATATAAAATATATAATAGAATCATACCATCATCTATTTGTAGCCAAAGTAAAAAGATTTATGAAAAGAATAAGGACTCTGCTATAGATCTGCATGTTGGTTTCACTTTCAAACACAAAAATAGTTTCTTTTTAAAAAAGTACAGTAGAATATCCTCCATTCATAATTGTAATTAATTTAGCATAAGCAAAGAAATGACCTTAGGAACATACCCAGGTTTTAAGATAGATTTCTAGGTAAGGGGCCTGAAAGATATTTTGATCTGAATTTATTTTCCAACAATTTCAAATATAATTTGTCATCTGTGTGTAGACACATACAGGCATGAACACACATTCACCACACATACAAAAACACTTGCTTTCTATCAGATCAGGGTAATTTTTTATTGCAGGTCTCTTTTAATATTGGCTAGCAGAAAACCTATCCCCAACCTAACAGATTACACACACACACACACACACACAGCCATTTTTCCACACTTCCTCACAGTGAAAAGCTCTCTAACAAGATACCAGAAGGTCGAGAGAGGCAATGCTTTTATGGCTGGGCCTTGAGGACAATTCTGGTTGCATTTACATCTCAGTGCCAAATGCACTAGGTTCCCTGCCGTTATAATTTTTGGATCAGTCTCTTCTGAAATCAGGTCACAGAGAAAACAGGATTTCTCCCAATCTCTCCTATAAACCACTGTGGTAAGACAAGATTTCTTTTTGTTCTGGGCTAGCATTCCCATGATCATGTGCTTCCTTTTCCCTTAGGAACCACCCAAGAACATTCAAGGAAAAGTTAAGGGAAAAGATCCTAAGAACCACTGTCTTGCCACTAGTACATGTTCTGGAGGAGTTCTGCAGAATGGAAACCTGAAACAGATTCATTGGCTGATGCTCCTTATTGACAATGGAAAAGAACCTAGTGGGGATGTTCAAAAGTATATTTACTTTCAGAATGTAAACTCAGAAGCCCACACATCAAAACTTAGAGCTACCCTGGAAGACAGTGGTACCAAAGTCCAAATACTCTAACTTCTGAACCTGACTACAAGTCATCTCCTCTCTGAGCACATGATTTTCCTAGTGAAAGCCCCCTACCTATTATTTGAAAATTTGACAGTTTATACAAACTGAGTCAAGATTATAATCTTCAAAGGGACTCTTGTACAATTCCACCCAAAGACTTCTAATTTTCGATGCTTAGAGCAGCTAATGAAGGGAGATGACTTTGACTCTCCAGCGCCAAGAAGGTGCCTGCGTCAGCAGTATTTTGAACACTCCCTCCACAGCTACTTCAAGCATCAGCCTGGGCTTCAAAGATTTTTCCATTCTGCTGCTGGAACTAAGGTCTTGAAAAAATTGACAGAAGTGCCTCATCCAGGCAGTAACAAAAACAAAACATGAGAGAAGGTGAGACGGCAACAGTTGAGTTAGGAAAGGAGTGCAAGAAGCTGATCCCAAATAAAAAGACAAAATTAAGAAAGGAAAAACATTATGTATGTATATATGAACTAAAAGCAGAGCGTATGAATGCTTAATCTGGTGGGAAGCCAAGACAACATCTATAGAAAAGCTTGATGTGTCACAACAAGGCTCAGCCATAGGGAAATAAGGCAATATAAAAAAAAATGACCAAGGTATTTTGGTCACAGAATGGTCTTCTTCCTCCTCCCAGCCAACCCCTGTGAATGCATCTCTATATATCTTTATATATATATATATATATAAAATAATATAGAATCTGTTTCTTGTTAAAAAGTATTTCAATGATCATATATATTTATCAAGGCATGATGGCTTTAGGAAAGGGGGGGGGGAATCCATCATGGAAGAGCTGAGAAGAGAAATGCAGGAAGGGTAGGCTGGGGTAAGAAGTGTAAGAAGAAACTGGGGTCAAACAAATGCTCATCAAAGGGTGGCACCAACAGAATTTTCACTAATGTTTCCCACCTTCTAAGAGGCACTGATGATACAGATGGGTGCCAGGACCCCATCTCTTCTCTTGTATCCCTCTCCTGATTCTTCTCACCACCATGCATTTTAATGCTTCATGGCTCTCTCTTCCCACACGTCTCTTGGACCCATGCTACCTTGCATCCCGGGGTTGATGGGTATGGCCCATATGTCTCTGGCCCCGGGTGCCTGATCTCAGAAGCCATTGCCACTGATATTAATGGACTGCAGATCCGCCACCTGCATGACGTTGATGCCACTGTTGGCAAGACGGGCAATGCCCTCTGGACAGATGGCCTCCATGGCTACCATATTGGTGGTAATAAGGGCTGAAGGAGTGGCAGTGCCGCTGCCTTCTGAACCTGCCCCACTGTCCAGGGGCAAAGTGCCCACACTCAGAGCTACACCTGGGCCTCCCTTCTTATTCTGGTGGGTCTTGATATGTTTTGACAGGTGGTCACTCCTCATGAAGCGCTTAGGACACTCAGGGCAGGCAAATTTCTTCTCACCTAGGTAAAGGAAGGAAAGATAAGAAGCTGACATGTTAGGAAGTGAGGTTATCTTACCCAGTTCAGTAATTACTCTACTAAGCTGAGTAAGACCAGTATGAGAGGATGATTAAAAACAAGAAAAATCTTCAAGTATCTTTTCCTTTGGTGGGGGCGTGGGGAAGAAAAGTAGATAAAGGTTGGGGAGTACTCAGTAAGGAGGGTAGAACTTAGCAGAAAAGTAAGGCAGGGCAGAGACTAAGAGTAATGGTTTCAACGCTTTGCCTTCAAAACATCCCACTCAAAATCTAGTTCCTTCCTTCTTTTTTTTTTGAGACAGTCTTGCTCTGTCGCCTAAGCTGGAGTGCAGTGGCACAATCTCAGCTCACTGTAACCTCCACCTCCTGGGTTTAAGCAATTCTCCTCCCTCAGCCTCCCGAGTAGCTGCGATTACGGGTGTGCGCCAGCACGCTTGACTGTTTTGTAATTTTAGTAGAGACAAGGTTTCCCCATATTGGTCAGGCTGGTCTCAAACTCCTGACCTCAAGAAATCCAACCACCTCGGCCTCCCAAAGTGCTGGGATTACAGGCGTGAGCCACCGCACCCAACTCCTTCCTTTTTTTTTTTTTTTTTTTTTTGAGACGGAGTCTCACTCTGTCGCCCAGGCTGGAGTGCAGTGGCACAATCTTGGCTCACTGCAAGCTCTGCCTCCCAGGTTCCTGCCATTCTCCTGCCTCAGCCTCCTGAGTAGCTGGGACTACAGGAGCCTGCCACCATGCCCGGCTAATTTTTTTGTATTTTTAGAGACGGGGTTTCACCGTGTTAGCCAGGATGGTCTTGATCTCCTGACCTCATGATCCGCCCACCTTGGGCTCCCAAAGTGCTGGGATTACAGGTGTGAGCCACTGTGCGCAGCTCCTCCTTCCTTCTTAAAAGGTTTCCAGATTAACTCCAATTCCATTTGTGACCCATATATTTAGTTTCAAATTAAGTTGTTCAGAAATTTTAGTTATTTTGTAGGTATATTTTGTGTTTTTCATTCTAGGCTATTACTCTATTTTTCTCCCATAGGCTCTTGCTCACCTGTGTGTGTACGTTTGTGCCTCTGTAGCTCATCTGAACGTGTGAAGCGTTTCCCACAGTATGACCAGGTACACATAAATGGCCTCTCGCCTGTATGCCAGCGCAAGTGTGCCCGCAGGTGTGAAGTCTTGCCATACACTTTCCCACAGCCTTGGATGTGGCAAATATGTTGTTTCTTTTTGCCAGGATCCCCCGAGCCCCTGAAAGTGAAGATAGAACTATTTATCATTCATTCTAGAGACAGAAACTAAAGAACCACAAAGTATCAACAACAGTCACCCAACCTACACCAAACTAACCCAAACTTTTATTTTTTGAAAAAGCCTTCTTTTTTGTTTTGTTTTTTTGAGACAGAGTCTCACTCTGTCGTCTAGGCTGGAGTACAACGGCATGATCACGGCTCACACCTCCTAGGTTCAAATGATTCTCCTGCCTCAGCCTCCCGAGTAGCTAGGATGCACGCCACTATGTCCAGTGCACCAACAGGTGCACGCCACCATGTCCAGTTGAATTCTGTATTTTTAGTACAGATGAGGTTTCGCCATGTTGGCCAGGCTGGTCTCGAATCCCTAACCTCAGGTGATGGATCCGCCTGCCTCCACCTCCCAAAGTGCTGGGATTACAGGCGTGAGCCACTGCGATGGACCAAGGCTTCCTTTTAAAAAGCCTTCTGGCCGGGCGCGGTGGCTCAAGCCTGTAATCCCAGCACTTTGGGAGGCCGAGATGGGCGGATCACGAGGTCAGGAGATTGAGACCATCCTGACTAACACGGTGAAACCCCATCTCTACTAAAAAATACAAAAAACTAGCCAGGCGTGGTGGCGGGCGCCTGTAGTCCCAGCTACTCGGGAGGCTGAGGCAGGAGAATGGCGTAAACCCGGGAGGCGGAGCTTGCAGTGAGCTGAGATCCGGCCACTGCACTCCAGCCTGAACGGCAGAGCGAGACTCCGTCTCAAAAAAAAAAAAAAAAAAAAAAAGCCTTCTAGGGGCTGGGCGCGGTGGCTCACGCCTGTAATCCCAGCACTTTGGGAGGTGGAGGCAGGCGGATAACAGGGTCAGGAGATTGAAACCATCCTGGCTAACACGGTGAAACCCTGTCTCTACTAAAAATACAAAAAAAATTAGCCAGGCGTGGTGGCGGGCACATGTAGTCCCTGCTACTCGGGAGGCTGAGGCAGGAGAATGGCGTGAACCTGGGAGGCGGAGCTTGCAGTGAGCCGAGACTGCGCCACTGCATTCCAGCCTGGGCGACAGAGCGAGACTCAGTCTCAAAAAAAATTAAATTAAATTAAATTTTAAAAAAGGCTTCTAGGCTGGGTGCAGTGGCTAACGCCTGTAATTCCAACAATTTGTGGGGCTAAGGCAGGAAGACTGCTTAAGCCCAGGAGTTTGAGACCAGCCTGGGCAATATAGGGAAATCCCATCTCTATAAAAAATTTAAAAGTAGGCCGGGCGCGGTGGCTCAAGCCTGTAATCCCAGCACTTTGGGAGGCCGAGACGGGCGGATCACGAGGTCAGGAGATCGAGACCATCCTGGCTAACACGGTGAAACCCCGTCTCTACTAAAAATACAAAAAACTAGCCGGGCGAGGTGGCGGGCGCCTGTAGTCCCAGCTACTCGGGAGGCTGAGGCAGGAGAATGGCGTAAACCCGGGAGGCGGAGCTTGCAGTGAGCTGAGATCCGGCCACTGCACTCCAGCCTGGGCGACAGAGCCAGACTCCGTCTCAAAAAAAAAAAAAAAAAAAAAAATTTAAAAGTTAAGCTGGGCACAGTGGCTCACACCTGTAATCTCAGCACTTTGGGAGGCCAAGGAGGGTGGATCACAAGGTCAAGAGATTGAGACCACCCTGGCCAACGTGGTGAAACCCCATTTCTACTAAAAACACAAAAATTAGCTGGACATGGTGGTGCATGCCTATAGTCCTAGCTACTCAGGAGGCTGAGGCAGGAGAATCACTTGAACCCGGGAGGCAGAGGTTGCAGTGAACCGAGATCGCACACCACTGCACTCCAGCCTGGCCACAGAGCAAGACTCTGTCTCAAAAAAAAACCCAAAAAAACAAAAAACAAACAAAAAAAAAAACCCAAGGCCAGGCACGGTGGGTCATGCTTGTAATCCCAGCACTTTGGGAGCCCAAGGTGGGCAGATCACCTGAGGTCAGGAGTTCACTGACCAACCTGGTGAAATCCCATCTCTACTAAAAATACAAAATTAGCCAGGTGTGGATTACATGCTTGTAATCCCAGTGACTTGGGAGGCTAAAGCAGGAGGAATTGCTTGAACCCGGGAGGCAGAGGTTGCAGTAAGCCGAGATGGCGCCACTGCACTCCAGCCTGGGAGACAGAGTGAGACTCAGTCTCAAAAAAAAAAAGAAAAAATTAACCTTCTTCCTCTTTCCTCCAAATCCTATTATTTTTTCTTCATATTTGTAAGAAACTTGCTGGGTCAACTCACCTTCCTTCACTGTCTTTACAGTAGGGGCAGGTGCATGCTTCCCGCCGGGTCCTCCGACCGGCTTGGGGTTGGGCATCTGGGCTGTTTTCTCCTTCCTCTCCACCTGCTGTGTCATCATGTATTCCATCACCACCAGCCCCATGGAGACCAAGCTGAGCTCCATGATCACCTATAATTAAGAGAGAAAAGAGTCAACATGTGACACGGGCAGGTTATCACTGGCATCTCAGTGATACCCTACAGTCACGGCATCATTTCTTTTGAACTGACATCCTACGTTCACAGTATCACAAGTTTTGAAGCCTTTTTATGTTCAGCCATTCCATTCACTGACACCTGAAGACTCACTGAAATCTCAAGAATCATCATTGAAAATACAAAGAGTGGGCCGGGCGCGGTGGCTCAAGCCTGTAATCCCAGCACTTTGGGAGGCTGAGACAGGCGGACCACGAGGTCAGGAGATCGAGACCATCCTGGCTAACACGGTGAAACCCCGTCTCTACTAAAAAATACAAAAAACTAGCCGGGCGCAGTGGCGGGCGCCTGTAGTCCCAGCTACTCGGGAGGCTGAGGCAGGAGAATGGCGTAAACCCGGGAGGCGGAGCTTGCAGTGAGCTGAGATTCGGCCACTGCACTCCAGCCTGGGCGACAGAGCGAGACTCCGTCTCAAAAAAAAAAAAAAAAAAAAAAAAATACAAAGAGTGACTGGGCACAGTGGCTCACACCTGTAATTCCATCACTTTGGGAGGCCGAGGTGGGCAGATCACCTAAGGTCGGGAGTTCAGGACCAGCCTGACCAACATGGAGAAATCCCGTCTCTACTAAAAATACAAAATTAGCTGGGCGTGGTACGAATGCCTGTAATCCCAGCTCCTCAGGAGGCTGAGGCAGGAGAATTGCTTGAACCCGGGAGGTGGAGGTTGCAGTGAGCTGAGACTGCGCCACTGTACTCCAGCCTGGGCGACAGAGCAAGACTCTGTCAAAAAAAAAAAAAAAAAAAAAGGAAGAAAAGAAGAGAAGGAAAGAAGAAAAGAAAGGAAAGAAAGAGAGAAAGAAAATACCAAGAGCCAATAAATACGTAAAAATCTGATCAAATTTCAGTCATAGTTTTTAAAATGCAACTCCACTTATAACGCATTTGTAATTTTTCACCTATCAGATTACCAAAAGTTGAAACTCTAATAATATACAGCATTGGTAAGGGTACAGGGAAACAGACCCTCCCTCTCTCTCTTCCTTCCCTCCCTCCCTCCTTCCCTCTCTCTTCTTTCTTTTCTTTTTTTGAGACAGAGTCTCCCTGGCTCTGGAGTGCAGTGGCACAATCTGGGCTCACCGCAACCTCCATCTCCTGGGTTCAAGTGATTCTCCTGCCTCAGCCTCCCAAGCAGCTGGGACTACAGGCATATGCCACCAAGACTGACTAATATTTTTGTATTTTTAGTAGAGACGGGGTTTCACCATGTTGGTCAGGCTGTTCTCAAACTCCTGACCTTAGGTGATCCACCTGCCTCGGCCTCCCAAAGTGCTGGGATTACAGGCATGAGCCACCACGCCCGGCAGGAAACAGACATTTTCATACACAGATAGTGATAAATTAGTACCTTTCTGAAGGCTAGTTTGAAAATATTTAAATGTACATCTACTTTGAACCAGCAAAGTCCACACACTTACATGTGGTTCTGCCTGTAACCTCAGCACTTTGGGAGACTGAGGCAGGAGAATTGTTTGAGATTAGGAATTCCAGACCAGCTTGGACAACATAGAGACACTCTGTCTATAAAATAAATAATAGGCTGGGCACAGTAGCTCACGCCTGTAATCCCAGCACTTTGGGAGGCCAAGGTGGTTGGATCACTTGAGGTCAGGAGTTCCATACCAGCCTGGCCAACATGGTAAAACCCCCATCTCTACTAAAAATACAAAAACAAAACAAAACAAAACATCAGCTGGGTATGGTGGAGCACACCTGTAATCCTAGCTACTCGGGAGGCTGAGACAGGAGAACTGCTTGAACCCGGGAGGCGGAGGTTGCAGTGAGCCAAGACTGCCACTGCACTCCAGCCTGGTCGATAGAGCAAGACTTCGTCGCCAAATAATAATAATTAGTTGGGCATGGTGGCATGCGCCTATGGTCTCAGCTACTCAGGAGGCTAAGGTGGGAGGAGGATTGCTTGAGCCAAGGTGTTCAAGGCTGCAGTGAGCTATGGTCACATCACTGTACTCCAGCCTCGTCAATAGAACAAGATTCCAACTCAAAAGAAAGAAAGAAAGAAACAGTGAGGCCAGGCGCGGTGGCTCATGCCTGTAATCCCAGCACTTTGGGAGGCCGAGGCGGGCGGATCACGAGGTCAGGAGATTGAGACCATCCTGGCTAACACAGTGAAACCCCGTTTCTACTAAAAATACAAAAAATTAGCCGGGCATGGTGGCGGGCGCCTGTAGTCCCAGCTACTCGGGAGGCTGAGGCAGGAGAATAGCGTGAACCTGGGAGGCGGAGTTTGTAGTGAGCCGAGATCGTGCCACTGCACTCCAGCCTGGGCGACAGAGCGAGACTCCGTCTCAAAAAAAAATAAAAATAAAAAAGAAATAAACACTGTATGCTAAAATGTTTTAGACTCTCATCATGACTCGGTCACATCTGACATTTTCACCATGTTAGCCAGGATGGTCTCGATCTCCTGGCCTCGTGATCCGCCTGCCTCGGCCTCCCAAAGTGCTGGGATTACAGGCGTGAGCAACCACGCCCGGCCATTTCTTCCCTTTTTTTTTGAGACGGAGTCTCGCTTTGTCGCCCAGGCTGGAATGCAGTGGCGTGATCTCGGCTCACTGCAAGCTCCGCCTCCTGGGTTCACGCCATTCTCCTGCCTCAGCCTCCGAGTAGCTGGGACTACAGGCGCCCGTCACCTCATCCAGCTAATTTTTTGTATTTTTAGTAGAGACGGGGTTTCACCACGTTAGCCAGGATGGTCTCGATCTCCCGACCTCATGATCCACCCGCCTCGGCCTCCCAAAGTGCTGGGATTACAGGCGTAAGCCACCGCGCCCGGCCCATTTCTTCCCTTTTTTTAAGGAGACTGGGTCTTGCCATGTTGTCAGGCTGATCTCGAGCTCCTGGGCTCAAGTGATCCTCCCACCTCAGCCCCCCAAAATGTTCTGTTGTGATTACAGGTGTTAGCCACTGCTGCCTAGCCTTTCTCAAATTTTCAAAGCATTTACTATAAATAAGTATTAGTCTATAATGGCACCTTGTAAATAAGTTAGCAAGTCTATCCATGTATTTAAGGTGTCTGGGCAGGCATGGTGGCTCACTCCTGTAATTCCAGCACCTTGGGAGGCCAAGGCAGGAGGACTGCTTGAGCCCAGGAGTTTGAGATTGGTCTGGGCAACATAGTAAGATCTCATCTCTACAAAAAAAAAAAAAAAAAGAAAAAGAAATTAGCTGGGCATGGTGGCGTGTTCCTGGAGTCCCAACTACTTGGGAGGATGAAGCAGGATAATCAGTTGAGCCTGAGGGGTGGAGGCAGCAGTGAGCCGTGATTGTACAACTGCATTCCAGCCTGGGTGACAGACTAAGAGCCCATCTCAAAAAAACAAAAAACCAAAAAAGATTTCTACAAACACAAGGTGTTAACTTTGCCTGCTTTGTTTTATCTATTTTATAAGGAAAGAAAGTAACTAAATGAGGTAGGACAGACTTAACATCTAGAAATCCAGGTTCTTGATTTTACTTCTGTACGTAATCTCTAATCTTTTCAGCTCTTCGACATAATTTTGAGTTACTATGCCTAATAAACCACTCCTTGTGCTTTCCTTCTCACTCTTTTTTTCTTTCTTAAGACGGGGTGGGAGTGCAGTAGCAGAATCTTGGCTCACTGCAACCTCCGCCTCCCGGGTAGCTGTGATTACAGGTAGAGGCTACTGCCACCATGCCTGGCTAATTTCTGTGTGTTTCTTTTTTTTTTTTTTTTTTTTTGAGACGGAGTCTCTCTCTGTCCCCCAGGCTGGAGTGCAGTGGCGCGATCTCGACTCACTGCAACCTCTGCCTCCCGGGTTCCAGCAACTCTCCCGCCACAGCTTTCTAAGTAACTGGGACTACAGGCTACAGGCGTGCACCACCATGCTCGGTTAATTTTTCACTCTTTATTAGTAGAGACGAGGTTTCACCAGTTTGGCCAGGCTGGTCTCAAACTCCTGACCTTAGGTGATCTGCCCTCCTTGGCCTCCCAAAGTGCTGGGATTACCAGCATGAGCCACCTTGCCCTGCCTCCTTCTCATTCAATCACTTTTAAGGTGCAGCCTATAGCACTAAAATAACTTTAATCAGAATGTCTGAGATTTTCATGATATTGGCAGAGCTAAAACTAGGAAGATGTACTGGAGTACAAGGTTAAGAACAGGTTTTGGAGTAAGAGAAAATTACATATGAGTCCTTTCACAACCATTTAATTAAGTTTCTGACAATGAGCAAAAACTTTTCTGGTTGTCAGTTTCTCCATCAGTAAAACTGTGATGAATTATCAACTTCATAAAATTACTGTGAAAAACTAATGAAGTAGGCTCATACCTATAATCCCAACACTTTGCAAGGCCGAGGTAGGCAGGAGTTCCAGACCAGCCTGGCCAATATGATGAAACTCCATCTTTGCTAAAAATACAAAAATTAGCTGGGTGTGGTGGTGGGCGCCTGTAATCCTAGCTACTTGGGAGGCTGAGGCAGGAGAATCGCTTGAACCCGGGAGATGGAGGTTGCAGGGACCCAAGATCGCACATTGTAGCTAACAATATTAGGAAAATATCTTAAGGAGTGGCAAAACCATAGTAAGTAATCATGAAATAAGATATATACCAATATTTTATTTAATCAACACTGAGCACGGCCCAAAATCATGTTTTCTTAAAATAAGTAATGATTATGAAGAACGTATCAAAATTTTCTTGACTGTGCAAAATTTTCTTGACATCTCAATATGCCTTGCCAGTATCATTATTTGTTGTGTGCATGAAATAGATAAGAGCATTCAGTGCTTTTATTTATTTATTTTTATGAGATGGAGTCTTGCTCTTGTCGCCTAGGCTGGAATGCAATGGCGCAATCTTGGCTCAATGCAACCTCCACCTCCTGGGTTCAAGTGATTCTCCTGCCTCAGTCTCCTGAATAACTGGGATTACAGGCGCCTGCCACCATGCCTGGCTAATTTTTATACTTTTAGTAGAGACAGGGTTTCGCCATGTTGGTCGGGCTGGTCTCGAACTCCTGACCGCAGGTGATCTGCCCACCTCGGCCTCCCAAGGTGCTGGGATTACAGGTGCGTGCCACCACGCCAGGCCAGAAAAACTTAGTATTTCTAGGACATAAGTAAAATAGTAAGACTGCCAAGGATAGTAACAAAATCTGGCAACCAATATGTTTAAGATCAAGATATAGACTCACCCAGGCAAGGTGGTTCATGCCTGTAACCCCAGCACTTTGGGAGCCTGAGGCAGACGGATCACCTGCGGTCAGGGGCTCGAGACCAGCCTGGCCAACATGGCGAAACCCTGTCTCTACTAAAAATACAAAAATTAGCCAGGCATGGTGGCAGGCACCTGTAGTACCAGCTACTCAGGAGGCTGAGGCAGGAGAATGGCGTGAACCTGGGAGGTGAAGCTTGTGAACTGAGATCGCGCCACTGCACTCCAGCCTGGGCGACAGAGCAAGACTCCGTCTCAATAAAAAAAAACAAAGAAAAAAAGAGAAAAACATCTGGGCGCAGTGGCTCATGCCTGTAATCCCAGCACTTTGGGAGGCCGAGGCGAGTGGATCACGAGGTCAGGAGATCGAGACCATCCTGGCTAACACAGTGAAACTGCGTCTCTACTAAAGATACAAAAAAAATTAGCCGGGTGTGGTGGCAGGCGCCTATAGTACCAGCTACTCGGAGGCTGAGGCAGGAGAATGGCAAGAACCCGGGAGGCAGAGCTTGCAATGAGCCGAGATCATGCCACTGCACTCCAGCCTGGGTGACAGAGGGAGACTCCATCTCAAAAAAAAAAAAAAAAAAAATTAGCCCAGTGTGGTGGTGCACACCTATAATCCCAGCTACTCCGGAGGCTGAGACAGGAATTACTTGAACCTGGGAGGTGGAGGTTGCAATGAGCCTAGAGCATACCACTCCAGCCTGAGTGATGGAGCAAGGCTCTGTCTCAAAAAAAACCAAAAAACAAAAGAAACAAAACAAAGGTACACACTCGAACTCATCACAACTGAATCTAACCCAGTAACTCCACTCCTAAGTATATTACCAAGAGAAATTAAAACATATGTTCACATAAAAACTTATACACAAATATTCATAGCAGCATTATGCATGATAGCTAAAACACAGAAATAACCCAAATGTCCACCAACTGATGAATGAATAAACAAAATGTGGTATATATACACAAAATGAAATATTTAGCAATAAAAAAAATAGAGTACTAATACATGCTACAACATGGATGAACCTTGAAAACATTATGCTAAGTGAAAGAAGCCAGTCATAAAAGAGCACATACTGTATGATTCTATTTATGTGAAATATCTAGAATAGTCAATTCTATAGAGGTGAAAAGTACATACGTTACTTGGGGCTGGAAGTGAATGTGAGAATGGGGCATGGCTGCCAATGGGCAAGAGGTGTTTCTTTGTTGGGTGATGAAAATGCTCGTAGGTTGTGGTGATGGTTGCACAATCCTGTGAATATACTAAAAATGAGCCGGGACCGGTGACTCACGCCTGTAATCCCAGCACTTTGGGAGGCCCAGGCAGGCGGATCACAAGGTCAGGAGATCGAAACCATCCTGGCCAACATGACGAAATCCCATCTCTAATAAAAATACAAAAATTAGCCGGGCGTGGTAGTGCACACCTGTAGTCCCAGCTACTCAGGAGGCTAAGGCTCAAAAAAACAAAAAACAGCCGAGGCACGGTGGCTCATGCCTGTAATCGCAGCACTTTGGGAGGCCGAGGCGGGCAGATCACAAGGTCAAGAGATCGAGACCATCCTGGCAAACATGGTGAAACCCCGTTTCTACTAAAAATACAAAAAATTAGCTGAGCGTGGTGGCAGGCGCCTGTAGTCCCAGCTACTCAAGAGGCTGAGGCAGGAGAATGGTGTGAACCCTGGAGACGGAGGTTGCAGTGAGCCGAGATGGTGCCACTGCACTCCAGCCTGGGCGACAGAGCCAGACTTTGTCTCAAAAAAAAAAAAAAAGAAAAATCAAATATTGGATAAGGATGTTCATCACAGTATTGCTTATAACACTGAAATTTTGGAAACAAATGTACATCAATAAGGTTAAATAAATTCTAGTAATTCTACTACAAATACCCTACGGAATCACCATAAAATCATTTTAAATGATGAAGACTTTACATTTACTTACATATAAAAGATGTTCATAACACACTGGTCAGTGAAAATAGGTTACAAAGCACTGTGGATAGTATGATCATAATTAAGTGCCTATTGACAAAACTACACATAGATAATTGTACAGAAATGTACAAAAAGATGGCTGGAAGGATATTCACCAAATTGTCAACAGTGAATCCATTTGGACAAATTTCAGTAAATTTTACTTTCTCTTATTAATTTTGCATTGTTTGACTATTTTTAATCAATTTTATATAGATAATTGTTACTTATTTTTCCCATCCTCAAAAACAGTTTGCAAATTTAAGTTCTACAGATCTTTATCAAGTAAATGCTTTGAATTTTCCCATTACCCACACTGAAACTGTAATTTACATCAGCAGTCCTTTGTGCACAACCACTGTTCTCCTTCACGTCGTATTTATTCCGTACCCAAATGTTTATGGCAGCAAACACATTTTGTATTATTAAAAAATAAAAATAGGCCAGGCGGTGGCTCAAGCCTGTAATCCCAGCACTTTGGGAGGCCGAGACGGGCGGATCACGAGGTCAGGAGATTGAGACCATCCTGGCTAACATGGTGAAACCCTGTCTCTACTAAAAATACAAAAAAACTAGCCGGGCGAGGTGGCGGGCGCCTGTAGTCCCAGCTACTCAGGAGGCTGAGGCAGGAGAATGGCGTAAACCCAGGAGGCGGAGCTTGCAGTGAGCTGAGATCCGGCCACTGCACTCCAGCCTGGGCGACAGAGCGAGACTCCATCTCAAACAAAAAAATAAATAAATAAATAAATAAATAAAAATAAAAAAAATAAAAAGGCCAGGTTTGGTGGCTCATGTCTAATCCCAGTACTTTGGGAGGCCAAGGAGGGTGAATCACTTGAGGTCAAAAGTTTGAGACAAGCCTGGCCAACATGGTGAAATCCTGTCTCTACTGAAAATACAAAAATTAACTGGGCGTGGTGGTGCACATCTGTAATCCCAGCTACTCAGACTCAGGAGGCTGAGGCAGGAGAATCGCCTGAACTCTGGAGGCAGAGGTTGCAATGAGCCAAGATCATGCCACTGCACTCTAGCCTGGGAGATAGAGGAAGACTCTGTCTCAAACCAAAAAACAAAAACAAAAACAGAGGTGGTTCCTGCCCTATAGACAGTTAAGATCTAAAACACTGACATATCTGAAGTGGTTCAAGAGGTACAAAGAATAGTTAATACACATGAACTTAATTTGTTCATATGTATTTGTATATCTATAAATCTACATCACAATAAATTCAGTAGTTATAATCATCCTACTTCTAAAAGCAGAAGTCAAGAAATTCCACTAAATTAACAGTCAGTTCAGACCAAAATAGTTTAATTTTCTACTTTCATTTTAAACTAGAAGATTAAAGTAAGGAAGTTCATCTACACACACAACCATATCATTGTCTGATAAAACCAAAGGTTCAGTAGCAATGTTAAAAAGTGTTAACAAAGGGTGCTTTTATGGGCTTTACCAGTATTTGTAACGTATTGCTTCATGAACTTGGATACAGGTAAAAGATCAT
Source organism: Theropithecus gelada (assembly GCF_003255815.1). Lineage (NCBI taxonomy): Eukaryota > Metazoa > Chordata > Mammalia > Primates > Cercopithecidae > Theropithecus > Theropithecus gelada. Next base: position 12,532,043 of record NC_037679.1, on the reverse strand, counting down.
CTATGGTCGGGTGCAGCGGCTCACGCCTGTAATCCCAGCACTTTCGGAGGCCGAGGCGGACGATCACCTGAGGTCAGGGGTTTGAGACCAGCCGGGCCAACATGGTGAAACCCTGTCTCTACAGAAAATATAAAAATTACCTGCGCATGTTGGCAGGCGCCTGTAATCCCAGCTATTCAGGAGGCAGAGGTTGCAGTGAGCCGAGATCACGCCGCCACATGCCACTGCACTCCAGCCTGGGAGAAGAGCAAGACTCCATCTCAAAAAAAAAAAAAAAAAAAAGAAGAGTCGCTTGAACCCAGGAGGTGGAGGTTGCAGTGAGCCAAGATTGCACCACTGCATTCCAGCCTGGGTAAGAGAGCGAGACTCCATCTCAAAAAAAGAAAAAAAAAAAAAAAAAAAGATTACTATATTATCGTATATATTGCTTAGATGTCTTGAATTACCTCATAAACATTTTTGAAGTGTTGGGGTTTTTGAGGGGAGGATGAGATGGGTGACAGGAATTAGCTGACAGTAAGAAAAGTAAAACAGTGCTTTTAATAAAACCAGAGTCTAAGGCCAGGCACAGTGGCTCACATTTCTAATCTCAGCATTCTGGGAGGCTGAGGCGAGTGGATCACTTGAGGTCAGGAGTTTGAGATCTTCCTGGCCAAAAAGGTGAAATCCCGTCTCTACTAAAATACAAAAATTAGCTGGGCGTGGTGGCAGGCGCCTGTACTCTCAGTTACTTGGGAAGCTGAGGCAGGAGAATTGCTTGAACTCAGGAAGTGGAGGTTGCAGTGAGCCGAGATTGCACCACTGCACTCTAACTTGGGCGACAGAGCAAGACTCCCTCTCAAAACAAAAAACAAAACGGGGTCTAGAAAGGTAGGGGAAAAAAATGTTTTTTTTAATTTATAGAAAACAGAACAACTCTCAAGAAAACAGGAGAGGCCGGGTGTGGTGGCTCACAACTGTAATCCCAACACTTTGGGAGACTAAGGTTGGAGGATCACTTGAGCCCAGGAGTTTGAGGCTGCAGTGAGCCATGTACACACTCTTAAAAAAAAAAGGAATTTTAATAAATAATCTAATAACATCTAACACAGTACCCACAAGACTATAATATAAATCAAAATATTTATGGCCCTATTACTTCATACATTTGTCTGCAACTCTCAGGAATAGGTGAGTGAAAACTGGTCTCCTCTGAAGTGCACTAAGTAAAGCTATAGCATAAAAGCAACTGGAGCAGAGGAGCACACTAAGAAGGCAGCAATTGGCCGGGCACGGTGGCTCAAGCCTGTAATCCCAGCACTTTGGGAGGCCGAGGCGGGCGGATCATGAGGTCACGAGATCGAGACCATCCTGGCTAACATGGTGAAACCCCGTCTCTACTAAAAAAAAAAAAAAAAAATACAAAAAAACTAGCCAGGCGTGGTAGCGGGCGCCTGTAGTCCCAGCTACTCAGGAGGCTGAGGCAGGAGAATGGCGTGAACCCGGAAGGCGGAGCTTACAGTGAGCTGAGATCCGGCCACTGCACTCCAGCCTGGGTGACAAAGTGAAACTCTGTCTCACAAAAAAAAAAAAAAAGGCAGCAATCTTATCTGTTTTTGTTTTTGTTTTTTTTGAGACAGAGTCTCGCTCTGTCACCCAAGCTGGAGTACAGTGGCGTGATCTCGGCTCACTGCCAGCTCCATCTCCCAGGTTCAAGCGATTCTCTTTCCTCAGTCTCCTGAGTAGCTGGGATTACAGGCGCATACCACCATGCCTGGCTAATTTTTGTATTTTTAGTAGAGATGGGGTTTCACCATGTTGGCCAGGATGGTCTCGATCTCCTGACCTGTGATCCACCCATCTCGGCCTCCCAAAGTGCTGGGATTACAGACTTGAGCCACAGCACACGGCTTTTTTTTTTTTTTTTTTAAGACAAAGTCTGTCACCCAGGCTGGAGTGCAGTGGCGCAATCTTGGCTCACTGCAAGCCCTGCCTCCCAGGTTCACGTCATTCTCCTGCCTCAGCCTCCCGAGTAGCTGGGACTACAGGCACCCACCACCACACTCGGCTAATTTTTTGTATTTTTAGTAGAGACGGGGTTTCACTATGTTAGCCAGATGGTCTCGATCTCCTGATCTTGTGTTCCACCTGCCTCGGCCTCCCAAAGTACTGGGATTACAGGTGTGAGTCACCGCGCCCAGCTTTTTTTTTTTTTGAGACAGAGTCTTACTGTGTTGCCCAGGCTGGAGTGCAATGGCGCGATCTCGGCTCACTGCAACCTCCACTTCCCAGGTTCAGGTGATTCTCCCGCCTCAGCCTCCGGAGTAGCTGGGACTACAGGCGTGAGCCAGCACACCCAGCTAATTTTTGTATTTTTAGTAGAGACAGGGTTTCACTATGTTAGCCAGGCTGGTCTCGAACTCCTGACCTTGTGATCCGCCGGCCTCGGTCTCCCAAAGTGCAGGGATTATAGATGTGAGCCACCGCGCCCAGCTACACCTGGCTTTTTTTTTTTTTTTTTTTTTTTGTAGTTTTAGTAGAGATGGGGTTTCACCGTGTTAGCTAGGATGGTCTTGATCTCCTGACCTTGTGATCTGCCCGTCTCGGCCTCCCAGAGTGCTGGGATTACAGGCGTGAGCCACTGCACCCAGCCTAGCAGCAGCCTTACCTGTTTCAAAGGCTCCAAGAAGCTAGGGCATTGGCACATAATAAATGTTCAATAAATTTTGCTAAATCTGTCTAAGAATGAAGTACCAAAAATTGGAACTCATTTTTACTTTTACACTTTTCTCATTCTTGAGCCTGCTGGGAGTAATTATATTACTAAGTATACTGGTGTTCAGCAAATGCCTATGTAAATTAACTGAAGCATAATATAACTGAATTTCTTAAAGAGCACTTAAGAAAGCTAGATAAGAAGCCTTAAAATGTGATAACACCAGATACTCTTTTTTGTTTTTTAACATGACAAGACAGAAGATACAAATATTCTTTTGTTTTCTGAGATGGAGTTTTGGTCTATCGCCTAGGCTGGAGTACAGTGGTGTTGTCTCAACTCACTGCAAATTCCACCTCGCAGGTTCAAGCGATCCTCCTGTCTCAGCCTTGGGAGTAGCTGGGATTAAAGGTGCGCGCCACCAAGTCCATCTACTTTTGTATTTTCAGTTGAGACGCGGTTTCATCATGTTGGCCAGGCTGGTCTCGAACTCCTGGTCTCAAGTGATTCACCCACCTCAGCCTCCCAAAGCGCTGGGATTATAGGCGTGAACCACTGCGCCTGGCCAGAAAATACAGATATTCTTTCAAAGGGACACCAAACCAAAGAAACTTGTGCCCATAATCCCAGTTACTGGGGAGGCTGAGTCGGAGGATTGCTTGAGCCCAGGAGTTCAAGACTACTCTAAGCCACATAGAAAGACCTTATCTCCTGCCAGGCGCAGTGGCTCATGCCTGGCTCGACCTTCTTGCTTTCAAAGGCTAATTAAAGGCTGGGCGCGGTGGCTCACACCTGTAATCCCAGCACTGAGAGATCAAGGCGGGAGGATCACCTGAGGTCAGGAGTTTGAGACTAGCCTGGCCAACATGATGAAACCCCGTCTCTACTAAAAATACAAAAATTAGCTGGGCGTGGTAGCCCACACCTGTAATCACAGCTATTTGGGAGGCTGAGGCAAGCTAATCGCTTGAACCTGGAAGGTGGATGTTGCAGTGAACCAAGATCGCACCACTGCACTCCAGTCTGGGCAACAAGAGGAAAACTCCGTCTCAAAATTGGAAAAAAAAAAAAGGAAATGCAGTCCGGGTGCGGTGGCTCACTCCTTTAATCCCATCACTTTGGGAGGCTAAGGCTAATAGATCACCTGAGGTCAGGAGTTTGAGACCAGCCTGAAAAACAGGAGACACTCCGTCCTACTAAAAATATAAAATTATCGGCCGGGCGCGGTGGCTCAAGCCTGTAATCCCAGCACTTTGGGAGGTTGAGACGGGCAGATCACGAGGTCAGGAGTTCAAGACCTGCCTGATCAACACGGTGAAACCCCGTCTCTACTAAAAATACAAAAATTAGCCGGGCATGATGGCAGGCAATTGTAATCCTGACTACTCAGGAGGCTGAGGCAGGAGAATCGCTTGAACCCAGGAGGCAGAGGTTGCAGTGAGCTGAGATGGTGCCACTGCATTCCAGCCTGGGCGACAGAGAGGCTTTGTCTCAAAAACAAACAAAAAACCCTCCTTCTAGCCCAGGCATGGTGGCTCACGCCTGTAAATCCCAGCACTTTGAGAGGCTGAGGTGGGCGGATCACCTTAGGTCAGGAGTTCGAGACCAGCCTGGCCAGCGTGGTGAAACCCCATCTCTACTAAAAATACAAAAAAATTAGCCAGGCGTGGTTGTGGGCACCTGTAATCCCAGCTACTTAGGACGGTGAGGCAGGAGAATTGCTTGAACTCGGGAGGCAGAGGTTGCAGTGAGCTGAGATCGTGCCACTGCACTCCAGCCTCTGTGACAAGAGCATGGCTCCATCTCAAAAAAACAAACAAAAAACTCCTTCTTCCAAGTGGTTAAATTATTATTTATTTTGTATATAGGTGAGAAGGAGAATTCATAGAAAATTAGATATGCACATCCAAACTTGTCAAACAAGTCATACTACCCAATTTTCACAAGCCAATCACAGTACCAAAAACACTAGAACAAAAGGACAAATCCAAATTACAGCACAGATTTGCAACCAACTCAAAGATACACTTAGAAAGTTTCTACAGAAACGTTTTTCAGGATAGCCATAAAAAAGAATGAAATCATATATTTTGCATCCATGTCTGGATGCAGCTGGAAGCCATTATCGTAAGTGAATAAATGGAGGAACAGAAAACAAAATACCGCATGTTCTCACTTGTAAGTGGGAGCTAAACACTGAGTATTCATGGACATAAAGATGGCAACAACAGACACTGGGGACTACTAGATAGGGGAGGGTTGAGGGTAAGGTTGGAAAAACTAACTGTTGGGTGCTATGCTCACGACCGGATCCGGGGAACAAGATCATCTGTATCCCAAACCTCAGGATCATGTAACAAACAAAATAAAGTTGAAATTACTTTAAAAAAGGCCAGGCACAGTGGTTCACGTCTGTAATTCCAGCACTTTGGGAGTCTGAGGCTGGTGGATCATGAGGTTAAGAGATTGAGACCACCCTGGCCAACATGGTGAAACCCTGTTCTGCTAAAAATACAAAAATTAGCTGGGCCTGGTGGCGCCTGCGCCTGTAGTCCCAGCTACTCAGGAGGCTGAGGGAGGAGAATCACTTAAACCCAGGAGGCGGAGACTACACTACAGCCTGGCAACAGAGCGAGACTCCATCTCAAAGTAAAAAAAAGAAAGAAATTACTTTTAAAAAGTTTCTCAGTCTTCTAAGGGAAATAATTCTTACTTAAAGTCTAGCACAGTATTGACAATACAGTCATATCATGGTGTGGGCAAATACATTTTAAAGTAATCCTTTAGCATACCAGGCCCTGTATATTGCTAAATGTTAAAGAAAATGACAATACTATTGTAACACTTTCTGTAGGAAATATGAAAAATAATGTGCTTGTTTTTCAATTAAATAGTAAAACAAAAAAACTCAATTATCCACTAATGTTGACAGACACCCAATAAGTAATTTAAAAAGCATTACATAATAAAGTTTTTCTACAGATGTTCATCGTACATTTTAAAACATTTTCAAAGCAAGTAATGAGCAGAACTAAATTATTAGCTGCACGTTTACTTTACAAAATGAAACAAAGGGAAAGGGAGATATAACAGATACTAAACTTTTCTGAAACAGAAGGCACTCTTGTTACTTAATTAAGAACTAAAATGGCCCCATTACACAAGGCAACGTGATTTAACAATGACGTCATTCATAAAAAGAAAGCCACTGGAATGAATAAATAGGAGCCATGGAAAAGGTCTGAAGACTGTCTTCTCATATTCCACTGATTTTCAAATCAATCAAAGCACTTAGATTTTTTTTTTTTTTTTTTTTTTTGAGACGGAATCTAGCTTTATTGCCCAGGCTAGAGTGCAGTGGTGCGATCTCAGCTCACAGCAACCTCCGCCTCCCAGGTTCAAGAAATTCTCCTGCCTCAGCCTCCCGACTAGCTGGGACTACAGGCGCATACTGACATGCCCGGCTAATTTTTTGTATTTTAGTAGAGACGGGGTTTCACCGTGTTGCCCAAGCTGGTCACGAACTCCTGAGCTCAGACAATTCGCCTGCCTTGGACTCCAAAATTGCTGGGATTATAAGCGTGAGCCACCTCGCCCGGCCCCCTCAAAGCACTTAGATTTTAAATGAGATCTTTCCTACTTAAACTGAAATAACCAGCCGGGCGCGGTGGCTCAAGCCTGTAATCCCAGCACTTTGGGAGGCCGAAATGGGCGGATCACGAGGTCAGGAGATCGAGACCATCCTGGCTAACACAGTGAAACCCCGTCTCTACTCAAAAAAATACAAAAAACTAGCCGGGCGATGTGGCGGGCGCCTATAGTCCCAGCTACTCGGGAGGCTGAGGCAGGAGAATGGCATAAACCCGGGAGGCGGAGCTTGCAGTGACCTGAGATCCCGCCACTGCACTCCAGCCTGGGCGACAGAGCCAGACTCCGTCTCAAAAAAAAAAATAAATAAACTGAAATAACCATTTAAAAAGCACCAAACACCCTAAGAACCAAGTATATCTTTCTGTGCTGATATCTGTAGAAAATAAAATTTTTGGCCGTGCGCGGTGGCTCACGCCTGTAATCCCAGCACATTGGGAGGCCGAGGCGGGCAGATCACAAGGTCAGGAAATCGAGACCATCCTGGCGAACACGGTGAAACCCCTTCTCTTCTAAAAATACAAAAAATTAGTCGGGCGTGGTGGAGGGCGCCTGTAGTCCCAGCTGCTCGGGACGCGGAGGCAGGAGAATGGCGTGAGCCCGGCAGGCGGAGGTTGCAGTGAGCCAAGATCGCGCCACTGCACTCCAGCCTGGGCGACAGAGCGAGACTCCGTCTCAAAGAAAAACAAAAAAAAAAAAGAAAGAAAATAAAATTTTTAAATTAAAAAGAGAAACAAGTATAATACTAGGTAAAGACAAAAATGCAGAAACATTCAATATTATATTTGATAAAGTATCTTAAAATAGAAAATTCTCTCATATGACCTTTTGCACAAAAATGATAACTGGTAAGACATTTAAATCATCTAAACCTACTTTTCATTAATGTCCAAATTTACTGGTCTAAAACACAACTTTTTAACAAATGAGATCTCAGCAATCTGACCCCAAGTTTAGTAACACCCTTGGCAAACCAACCCTGGTATCATATTCAACTTAACTTCTAAGAGAAGACATTTTCCTGACCCCAATAAAACCCAGCAGATGTGAAATCGTTATTTTTAGTACCTGAAATTTGGTTCGTGAGTGAATTATACCCATCAAGGAAATATGTTCTATTCTCCTGCCAAAGCCCAGTCCTGCACTCTTTATTAGACAGAACTCACAAGTAGTCATCCAAACTTAATCTTTAAAAGTCAACTCCCCCTCAACCTGTGGCAAGAGTTTCAGGATTCAGCAGTGGCTAAGAAAAACATCTGAGGCTTTAAATAAAAAATAAAATAAAATAGGCCGGACATGGTGGCTCACGCCTGTAATCTCAGCACTTTGGGAGGTTGAGGTGGGTGGATCACTTGAGGTCAGGAGTTCAAGACCAGCCTAACCAATGTGGTGAAACCCTGTCTCTACTAAAAATACAAAAATTAGCCAGGCGTGGTGGCGCATGTCTGTAATCCCAGCTACTCGGGAGGCTGAGGCAGGAGAACTGCATGAACCCAGGAGATGGAGGCTGCAGTGAGCCAAGACCGCACCACTGCACTCCAACCTGGGTGACAAAGCAAGACTCCATCTTACAATAAATAAATAAATAAAATAAAATAAAACAAAGCTCGGCCGGGCGCGGTGGCTCAAGCCTGTAATCCCAGCACTTTGGGAGGCCGAGGCGGGTGGATCATGAGGTCAGGAGATCGAGACCATCCTGGCTAACACGATGAAACCCCGTCTCTACTAAAAAATACAAAAAACTAGCCGGGCGAGGTGGCGGGCGCCTGTAGTCCCAGCTACTCCGGAGGCTGAGGCAGGAGAATGGCGTAAACCCGGGAGACGGAGCTTGCAGTGAGCTGAGATCCGGCCACTGCACTCCAGCCTGGGTGACAGAGCGAGACTCCGTCTCAAAAAAAAAAAA